>NC_079195.1:36744312-36754312 GCF_029499605.1 Hyla sarda | reverse complement strand
CAGAACCAGACAGAGGGCTAGCCCAGCTGTGAAACAAAAATGGAAAAAGGGCACAACAAGAGAACTCCATCCAGAGTGGACCGATTCAAGAGAATATTGGGGAAAGACGCCAGGGAGAGCAGTGTGTGCCTGAGCAGAAGGCAAGCACAGGAAGTGGAGACCAGAAAACCACTGAAAAAAAGACTGAAACCGGCTCTAGAGAGGTCTGGAGCCTAAGAGCGATGACCCAAACATCTGGAGACCCAAAACCCCTGTCCCAGGGGCCTGCCGCAAGCTCCCAGAAGGAGAAATTAGCTTGACTGGTGTAATCTGCATGACCCGAATGCCCCCCATCTCGGGAGTACATGGACCCCGAAGGAGGAGACGGAAAGCAATAACAGCTTAAAAATGGAATGTAATGCCCCGAAAAAGGGGCATCTCTGAATGCCGGAGTGACAATGGAGGTTCCTGAGTCACTTGGAAGACATACACCTGAAGAGGAAGGAAACCCAATGGCCGCCAAATGCTCTGGGAAACAAACTTCCGTGTCGAGACAAGAAGTGCGGTACAGAAAGACATGGGCAGGATCGCTACCCATGCCCGAGACCTCAACCATCACTAAGGCCCTAAGAACCCGGAGTGCCAACCCAAAAAAAAGGCAAGCCACAGCAGTCTAGGATAGTGTCCAATCCAAGGAGACTAACCAGAGTTGGACCTCAGCGGTCCGAGAAGAGCACTCCGAAGCAACATCCCGTCAGGACGGGAACGGAGGGAAAAAACAGAAGGGAACCCAGCAGAGACTCCCAGGTACAGGGCACAGGAAGGTCACTCTAGAAGACTGTGATGTCAGTGTCGCACAACCGACCCTGTCAAGGGAAGGATAAACACACCCTTCCTCAACCATCGCAGGTTTTTAGAACAAGATCACAGGAAGGCCCGAGGCACACCATACCGAACAGAAGGGAGGGTGGGCTCTACACGTGCAGAGGACCTAAGCATACGTAGGGACACAGACATGGTTACCTCACGATAGTGGTGGGGTACCAAACTGCAGACACGAAGGAACTGCAGACATCCAAAAGTCCGGCAGTATGGAAGATGGACTCAGCACCCAATGGTGTGTCCCAACCATGCCCCTAGCAGACCAACGTGGCACTCTTACCCTGTTTCCCCGAAAATACACCCTACCCCGAAAATAAGTCCTAGCTGGATTATCGAGGTGGGCTGCAATATAAGCCCTACCCCGAAAATAAGACCTAGGCAATGCCCGGGCTGCAAATATTAAAAAACAAACTGTAAATTACCTTCGTCCTCCGTTCCCCCGTTGCTAAGGAACCGGCCTCATGGTCCCTCCGCTGTTCTTGCGGCTTCTTGGTGTTGGGCGTCTCAGAGCCTTCAGCCTATCACCGACCGCTGCGATGTCCCGCCTCTGCCGATGATAGGCTGAGCCCACTGTCATGTAAGAAGCCGGCCGGCTTCTTACATGACAGTGGGCTCAGCCTATCATCGGCAGAGGCAGGACATCGCTGCGGACGGTGATAGGCTGAAGGCTCTGTGACGTTCCTATCCCGAGGAAGCAGCAAGAACAGCGGAGGGACCATGAGGCCAGTTCCTTAGCAATGGGGTACGAAGGTAAGTTACAGTTTGTTTTTTAATGTTTGCAGCCCGGGCACAGGAATACAAAGTACAGCGCAGCGGCTGATAATTATTTTGCAGGGGGCGGGAGAGAAGCAGCGCTTGCGGGTGACATACGGTACGATTAGTCCCCCGATGTGGGGTGCAGCGCTGGGCTGATAAACCGGCGGGGGGGACGGGACGTTGGGGGCAATGTATGTTGTTCAATGTACATATCATAAATAACTAAGCCCTACCCTGAAAATAAGCCCTAGTGTGTGTTTTGTGACTAAAATTAATATATTTTCGGAGAAACACGGTAGAAAAGGAGAACAGAGAGTGCAGCTGTAGCCATGAAAAGCCATGGAACGTGCAGGAGATGCCCACACCGCATCTCCTAATGGTGCTACCCACCAGGACGGTTGTCGCAGATTCAAGAGATGAGGGATGCATGTGGGGCAGGAAACATGCAGACACAGAAGAGGTCCCATGAACCCATAGAGGCACACTATGTGGAACTTCATATTGAAGGAGTCACCGGACTGGGAATTAGTGGAAAATAAAAAATACCGTCAAATACTGTGGAACCGCCATAAGTTTGAAGAATGCAGTGATACACATTTTTGGTCATACCGCCCAGCACTACCCATCAGTATAGGTGTCCCCAAATGAAGAGCGACCGAGAAATATATATTCACGCGCACACACACACACATATAAAATATATCGCGTACACACACACACACACACACATATACACACACACACACACGTATATTCACATACACATAGTTTTATAGTAATCGATTGTGTGTAGATAAGTGAGAGGATAAGAGCTATTGTGCAGGAACAACTATAAGACCACTTCCACTTAATCAATTAAAACGGGGTGAATTTACATGTGTTCTGTTATAAGGTAAAACTTTGTCCTAGTTCAGGCTTTAGGGAAACCTCTTTATAGTATGAATCTATTTAAAGTATTACACAAAGTTATCATTTGTATTAATAAGACAGTACGCGTTGCCTTTCTTCTGTCTCTGTGCCTTAAAATGACTATTTAGTTCTCTTATTGCTGATGCCAATTACTTTGTTAACCCTATTAACCCTGAGAAATATTCAGCATCAGAACAGCTGTAAGTGTGAATCTTCACACCATCTGCTCATCTAGAACTTCACAGAGAGCTTGACATGTAACTTTTAATAGTTGTATGTTCTGTGTTTCATGGTGTGATCTTCCGAATGTCTCCATTAGATGGAACATTAGATAGAATTAGTATAAATTCCTGTAACTACATTTGTTTTTATTTCACATCACAGCCACAAAACCCGGTGTGAAGAGCACAAAGAAGAGCCACGACTTCAAAGTCACATCAGACGGCCGTCTCATTATCAAGGATGAAGACGACGAGGAGGAGAAGGCGAAAGGTGCCGAAGGTACTTGTGTTACCTGGATACGTGTAGGAGAGAAGTTGTTACACTGCCCTCTTATTGCTAAGTACACGTGCTTAAATTAGTGCTTTATTAAGTTAATCAATTTCTATCGCTGTTGGGAGGGGGATGGGATTTCACCATCACAGACAGACGCTAATATCTGAGCCCAAGAGAAGAATTGGCCCTCAGTCGCCTCTTTTGTTTTAGCCTTCCTCAGGGGTCTCCACCAATAAAAGGTTTTCTGAAAGTAGACACCCTTTAAAAAGGTACTCCAGTGGAAACCTTTTTTTTTTTATTTTTTTTATTTTTTTTTAAATCAACTGGTGCCAGAAAGTTAAATAGATTTGTAAATTACTTCTATTAAATCTTTATCCTTCCATTACTTATTAGCGAAATGTATATTACAGAGAAAGTTCTTTTTGTTTTAGTTTTTTTTTGTAATTTTCTTTCCACAGTGCTCTCTGCTGACACCTCTGTCCGTGTCAATAACTTTCCATAGGTTTGCTATGGGGATTTGCTCCTGTTCTGGACAGAGGTGTCAGCAGAGAGCAGTGTGGACAGAAGAAAAAAAGAATCCAAAAGGAAAAAACTTTCTCTGTAGTATATAGCAGCTAATAAGTACTGGAAGGATAAAGATTTTTTAATAGAAGTAATTAAGAAATCTGTTTAACTTTCTGGCACCAGTTGATTAAAAAAAAAAAAAAAAAAAAAAAAAATAAGAATTTTTTTCCACTGGACTACACATCTAAGGCACTGGTCTCAAACTGGCCCTCCAGATGTTGCAAAACTTCAACTCCGGGCATGCTGGGAGTTGAAGTTTTGCAACATCTGGAGGGCCACAGTTTGAGATCACTAATTTAAAGGCTCCTTCACACACTAGATACGTTGCAGATTGGTTTTTGGCCCAGTTATGATCAGAGAAGTCAACCATGTGACTTTAGTCTGACCGCCCTGCAGTTCCATGAATCACTCTATAAGGGTATGTTCACACTACAGAGTGTGAACGGAATCTCTGCTCGCAGAATTCAGCAAGCGGAGATACAGACTGGCAGCCAGCGGCGGCAGTAGGACCGTGCGGCACTGCGCCGTCACCTTTGACGGCTATGCAGTGCTCGCGGACTTCCGCGCCAAGAATGAACATTCTCTTTCTTTGCGCGGAACAATTTCAGCGGCGGAATTGTCTGCCGCTGAAATTCCGCAGTGTGAACTGGTCTCGCAGAAGACCCATTCGCACTGATGGTAATGTTCACTGTGCGGATTTTTACTCGCGGAATTCCGCGGGGATTCCGCAGTGTGAACATACCCTAAACTAGAGGTAAGTCTCATCAAACATACCTGACATCCAGTGGACTACATATAGATGTCAGTATTATAGCTGATGCACCGCACCCTGCTACATGCTTACCCCTCCTCTATGGGCACATTCACACTACGGAATCTCCGCCCGGTGCAGCAAAATCCAAGTTATCGAAAATATTGTGTGGATGCTGCAGTGATTTGTTTTCGAGCAGTGTTTTGAATGGTTACTACGTTATATACCCTTTACTTGATGGATACTAGGTTATATACCCCATACTGAATGGTTACTAGGTTATATACCCCATACTGAATGGTTACTAGGTTGTATACCCCATACTGAATGGTTACTAGGTTGTATACCCCATACTGAATGGTTACTAGGTTATATACCCCATACTGAATGGTTACTAGGTTATATACCCCATACTGAATGGTTACTAGGTTATATACCCCACACTGAATGGTTACTAGGTTGTATACCCCATACTGAATGGTTACTAGGTTATATACCCCACACTGAATGGTTACTAGGTTGTATACCCCATACTGAATGGTTACTAGGTTGTATACCCCATACTGAATGGTTACTAGGTTATATACCCCATACTGAATGGTTACTAGGTTATATACCCCATACTGAATGGTTACTAGGTTATATACCCCATACTGAATGGTTACTAGGTTATATACCCCATACTGAATGGTTACTAGGTTGTATACCCCATACTGAATGGTTACTAGGTTGTATACCCCGTACTGAATGGTTACTAGGTTGTATACCCCGTACTGAATGGTTACTAGGTTATATACCCCATACTGAATGGTTACTAGGTTGTATACCCCATACTGAATGGTTACTAGGTTGTATACCCCATACTGAATGGTTACTAGGTTATATACCCGTACTGAATGGTTACTAGGTTATATACCCCATACTGAATGGTTACTAGGTTATATACCCCATACTGAATGGTTACTAGGTTGTATACCCCATACTGAATGGTTACTAGGTTATATACCCCATACTGAATGGTTACTAGGTTGTATACCCCATACTGAATGGTTACTAGGTTGTATACCCCATACTGAATGGTTACTAGGTTATATACCCCATACTGAATGGTTACTAGGTTATATACCCCATACTGAATGGTTACTAGGTTATATACCCCATACTGAATGGTTACTAGGTTATATACCCCACACTGAATGGTTACTAGGTTGTATACCCCATACTGAATGGTTACTAGGTTATATACCCCACACTGAATGGTTACTAGGTTGTATACCCCATACTGAATGGTTACTAGGTTGTATACCCCATACTGAATGGTTACTAGGTTATAT
Source organism: Hyla sarda (assembly GCF_029499605.1). Taxonomy (NCBI): domain Eukaryota; kingdom Metazoa; phylum Chordata; class Amphibia; order Anura; family Hylidae; genus Hyla; species Hyla sarda. Next base: position 36,748,642 of record NC_079195.1, on the reverse strand, counting down.
ACCCCATACTGAATGGTTACTAGGTTATATACCCCATACTGAATGGTTACTAGGTTATATACCCCATACTGAATGGTTACTAGGTTATATACCCCATACTGAATGGTTACTAGGTTGTATACCCCATACTGAATGGTTACTAGGTTGTATACCCCGTACTGAATGGTTACTAGGTTGTATACCCCGTACTGAATGGTTACTAGGTTATATACCCCATACTGAATGGTTACTAGGTTGTATACCCCATACTGAATGGTTACTAGGTTGTATACCCCATACTGAATGGTTACTAGGTTATATACCCGTACTGAATGGTTACTAGGTTATATACCCCATACTGAATGGTTACTAGGTTATATACCCCATACTGAATGGTTACTAGGTTGTATACCCCATACTGAATGGTTACTAGGTTATATACCCCGTACTGAATGGTTACTAGGTTATATACCCCGTACTGAATGGTTACTATGTTGTATACCCCATACTGAATGGTTACTAGGTTGTATACCCCGTACTGAATGGTTACTAGGTTATATACCCCATACTGAATGGTTACTAGGTTATATACACCATACTGAATGGTTACTAGGTTATATACCCCATACTGAATGGTTACTAGGTTATATACACCATACTGAATGGTTACTAGGTTATATACCCCATACTGAATGGTTACTAGGTTATATGCAGAAGAACAAACGATGATCCGGCACCAGATGTAAGATTTGCAGCATTATTTTCTCCGTATCAAAATGAACAAACATCACACAGTAAAACCGACTCCTTCCACAGTCATACGCGTTTCAAGCGCATGCGCGCTCTTCCTCAGTGACGTCTCTAAGGAAGAGCGCGCATGCACTTGAAACGCGTATGACTGTGGAGGGAGTCGGTTTTACTGTGTGATGTTTGTTCATTTTGATACGGAGAAAATAAAGCTGCAAATCTTACATCTGGTGCCGGATCATCGTTTGTTCTTCTGCATTGAATATCAGCACTTTGCCGAGTGTGGACCCGCGCACAGAAATTGGTAGAGGTGAGCTGTACTAAACATTTACCTTGTCTGTTTTTACTAGGTTATATACCCCACACTGAATGGTTACTAGGTTATATACCCCATACTGAATGGTTACTAGGTTATATACCCCATCCTGAATGGTTACTAGGTTATATACCCCATACTGAATGGTTACTAGGTTATATACCCCATACTGAATGGTTACTAGGTTATATACCCCATACTGAATGGTTACTAGGTTATACAGTGCGTAGTGAAAGTGTTTGACCCCCTTGAACTTTTCAGCCTTTTGCCACATTTCAGGCTTCAAACATAGATATAAATCTGTAATTTTTTGTGAAGAATCAACAACAAGTGGGACACAGTCATGAAGTGGAACGAAATTTATTGGATATTTCAAACTTTAACAAATGAAAAACTGAAAAATTGGGCGTGCAAAATTATTCAGCCCCCTTAAGTTAATACTTTGTAGTAGGGATCGACCGATATCGTTTCTTTAGGGCCGATACCGATAATCGGTGGAGGTTAGGGCCGATAGCCGATAACTTATACCGATATTCCGGTATAAGTTATCGGCTATTTATCCCCCCGCGACACTGCTGCAGATCATTGATTTAAAGCGCTTTAAATCAATGCACTGCAATGGCTTTTGCGGTGCCATAGGCCACCGCCGCCACCCGCTTCTCACCCTCTGCCTGTCCGGGGATCCTGAGTCCTATCACAGCCACCGCTCCCCCCACCGCCGCACCGCTCCGCGCCCCCTACCGCCGCACCGCGTCGCACCCCCCACCGCCGCACCGCGTCGCACCCCCCACCGCACCGCTCCGGCCCCATTGCCTCCCCCATCTCCGGTTTTATAATTGCCTGTTCCCGGGGCCCGGGGTCTACTCTACATCTGGCTCCGGTGGCGTCCTCCTTGAGCGGTCACTGCACGGTGACGTCACGTTACGCAGGACGCAGCAGGAGCCAGAAGTAGCATGGGCCCCGGGAACAGGTAATTATAAAACCGGGGATTGGGGAGGCAATGGGGCCGGGGCGGTGTGGTGGGGGGTGCGACGCGTGTCGGGGGGCGGTCGTGGTGCGGGGCATTATCGGCTTATCGGCAAGGTAATTGCCGATAGCGATAATGCCCAAAATCGTGATTATCGGCCGATAATATCGGCCAAACCGATAATCGGTCGATCCCTACTTTGTAGCGCCACCTTTTGCTGCGATTACAGCTGTAAGTCGCTTGGGGTATGTCTCTATCAGTTTTGCACATTAAGAGACTGAAATTTTTGCCCATTCCTCCTTGCAAAACAGCTGGAGCTCAGTGAGGTTGGATGAAGAGCGTTTGTGAACAGCTGGAGCTCAGTGAGGTTGGATGAAGAGCGTTTGTGAACAGCTGGAGCTCAGTGAGGTTGGATGGAGAGCGTTTGTGAACAGCTGGAGCTCAGTGAGGTTGGATGGAGAGCGTTTGTGAACAGCTGGAGCTCAGTGAGGTTGGGTGGAGAGTGTTTGTGAACAGCTGGAGCTCAGTGAGGTTGGATGGAGAGCGTTTGTGAACAGCTGGAGCTCAGTGAGGTTGGATGGAGAGCGTTTGTGAACAGCTGGAGCTCAGTGAGGTTGGATGAAGAGCGTTTGTGAACAGCTGGAGCTCAGTGAGGTTGGATGGAGAGCGTTTGTGAACAGCTGGAGCTCAGTGAGGTTGGATGGAGAGCGTTTGTGAACAGCTGGAGCTCAGTGAGGTTGGGTGGAGAGTGTTTGTGAACAGCTGGAGCTCAGTGAGGTTGGGTGGAGAGTGTTTGTGAACAGCTGGAGCTCAGTGAGGTTGGATGGAGAGCGTTTGTGAACAGCTGGAGCTCAGTGAGGTTGGATGGAGAGCGTTTGTGAACAGCTGGAGCTCAGTGAGGTTGGGTGGAGAGCGTTTGTGAACAGCAGTTTTCAGTTCTTTCCACAGATTCTCGATTGGATTCAGGTCTGGACTTTGACTTGGCCATTCTAACACCTGGATATGTTTATTTGTGAACCATTCCATTGTAGATTTTGCTTTATGTTTTGGATCATTGTCTTGTTGGAAGACCAATCTCGGTCCCAGTCTCAGGTCTTTTGCAGACTCCATCAGGTTTTCTTCCAGAATGGTCCTGTATTTGGCTCCATCCATCTTCCCATCAATTTTAACAATCTTCCCTGTCCCTGCTGAAGAAAAGCAGGCCCAAACCATGATGCTGCCACCACCATGTTTGACAGTGGGGGATGGTGTGTTCAGGGTGATGAGCTGTGTTGCTTTAACCCAAACATAAAGTTTTGCATTGTTGCCAAAAAGTTCGATTTTGGTTTCATCTGACCAGAGCACCTTCTTCCACATGTTTGGTGTGTCTCCCAGGTGGCTTGTGGCAAACTTTAAACAACACTTTTTATGGATATCTTTAAGAAATGGCTTTCTTCTTGCCACTCTTCCATAAAGGCCAGATTTGTGCAGTACACGACTGATTGTTGTCCTATGGACAGTGTCTCCCACCTCAGCTGTAGATCTCTGCAGTTCATCCAGAGTGATCATGGGCCTCTTGGCTGCATCTCTGATCAGTCTTCTCCTTGTATGATCTGAAAGTTTAGAGGGACGGCCAGGTCTTCGTAGATTTGCAGTGGTCTGATACTCCTTCCATTTCAATATTATCTCTTGCACAGTGCTCCTTGGGATGTTTAAAGCTTGGGAAATCTTTTTGTATCCAAATCCGGCTTTAAATTTCTCCACAACAGTATCTCGGACCTGCCTGGTGTGTTCCTTGTTCTTCATGATGCTCTCTGCGCTTTAAACGGACCTCTGAGACTATCACAGTGCAGGTGCATTTATACGGAGACTTGATTACACACAGGTGGATTCTATTTATTATCATCAGTCATTTAGGTGAACATTGGATCATTCAGAGATCCTCACTGAACTTCTGGAGAGAGTTTGCTGTACTGAAAGTAAAGGGGCTGACGCCCAATTTTTCAGTTTATTATTTGTTAAAGTTTGAAATATCCAAAAAATTTCGTTCCACTTCATGATTGTGTCCCACTTGTTAATTCTTCACAAAAAATTACAGTTTTATATCTTTATGTTTGAAGCCTGAAATGTGGCAAAAGGTTGAAAAGTTCAAGGGGGCCGAATTCTTTCACTATGCACTGTATACACAATACTGAATGGTTACTAGGTTATATACACCATACTGAATGGTTGCTAGGTTATATACACCATACTGAATGGTTACTAGGTTATATACACCATAATGAATGGTTGCTAGATTATTACTGTAATGCAAATATGGGTATTGGGATTGCAAAAACAGC
>NC_079195.1:36371092-36413433 GCF_029499605.1 Hyla sarda | reverse complement strand
GCTAAATGAGTCAGTAGACTGATAAAAAGGAGAGGAGAATTCGATAATGAAAATTTGCATCCCAGAGGAAGTGTGATAGCTGTGACACCAATAAAAGGCTTAAATGCGACACTCACGTAATAGGTATATGAAATACCATAATTATAGGTTGTTATAAATAGTGTTATATTTTATTTAAGGCAGGTAAACTTAATTAGATAAATGGGCTGAAGGTGAACCCTTCATTCAGGCCCAAAGGAGACATAGATTTCAGTCGGTAAATCCACTTAGCTTCTTCTTGTAGAAGCTTTTTATCCAGATTGCCACGTCTTGGTCCTAAGCGTGGTCTGGCCAAGCCAAAAAATCTCAAACAGGACCAATTCCCCCCATGGTGGGACCAAAAATGTCTTGCTAGAGGTGTATCTGCTCTAGTTCGTATCGTGCTTATATGCTGAGAGATCCTTCTTCTGAACTGTTGAGTGGTTTTTCCTACATAAATCATAGGGCATCCACATTGAGCTATATAGACAATACCGGAGGTTTGACAATTGATAAATTCCCTAATCACATATCTTCGTCCATCAATGGGATTCGTAAAGTCCTTTGTTTTGGGGACTCTCTGACAAAAAGAGCAACTTCCACATGGATAGGAACCAATAATGGTGGACCTCAACCACGTTTCTTCCACATGGTCAGAGTAGTGGCTCTTTACTAGGTGCTCTCTAATGTTTCTCCCTCGTCTGAATGTGACAGACGGATAGTCGGTAAGTACTTCTCTCAGATCGCAATCTGCCATCAAAATGGGCCAATATTTCCGCAAAACGTCCATTACCCGGCGATTGTTTTGATCAAAGGTACCTATACATCTCACAATCTTCTGCCCCGGTACTGTCGTAGATCTTTTGTTAGTGGTGAGTAATTCATTTCTCGGAGTGTCCCTAGCTCGGGCAAAAGCCCTATGTAGAACTTTCTTTGGATATCCTCGAGATATAAATCTCTGATATAGCAATTTGCTCTCTGCCAGAAAGGCTTCATTAGATGAGCAATTGCGTCTCGCTCGCAAGTATTGCCCAACTGGGATGCCTCTCTTTAGGGCTACCGGATGATGACTTCTCCATTGTAGGAAACTATTGGTGGAAGTCGGTTTCCTAAATATCTTTGTATGAATACTGCCACTCGGGTCCAGAGTGATTTTTAGATCCAAGAAGTTAAGAGTGTTTTCATGTATTTCGTGTGTAAAGTGCATACCTATATTATTTTGATTGAGTGCCGTGACAAACTCATTGAATAAGGTGATAGTGCCATCCCAAAATAATAAAATATCATCAATAAATCTACCCCAAAATAAAACGTGACTAGTGTACTTGTGTAAGGTGTCAGAAAAAACTATAGTGTCCTCCCACCACCCTAGAAAGAGATTAGCGAAATTAGGTGCACAAGTAGTGCCCATAGCGGTGCCTTTACATTGTAAATAAAAGTGGCCATCAAATAAAAAGTAATTGTGAGTGAGAAGGAAATGAAGTAAACATAAAACAAATTCATTGTGACTGGTGTATTGTGTGCCTCTTGTGGATAGAAAGTGTCGAACTGCCTCCAAGCCCAAATCATGCTTTATATTGGTGTATAGCGCCTCAACATCGAGGCTTGCTATAAGGGTTTGGGGCGGAAAAGAAATTTCCTGGAGTCGAGTGACAGCATCTCCTGTGTCTTTGATGTACGAAGGGAGGGCCACCACAAAGGGGGCCAGAATCTGGTCCACATACACACTTATCCCCTCTGTCAAATTTTCATTCCCTGAAACGATAGGTCGTCCAGGGATAGGGGTTTTCTGTTTATGTACCTTCGGTAGTGCATATAGAGTAGCTATGGTTGGTTTAGGGTTAAACATAACCCGGAATTCATCCTCTGTTATCAAACAGTTTGTCTTAGCATCTGTCAAGATGGTTTTAAGCTCCGTCACATACACCTCAGTGGGATTGTTGTCTAATTTCTTATAGGTGGAAGGGTCCTTTATTAGTCTCAATACCATATTCTTGTAATCAATCTTATTCATAATTACGACATTTCCTCCTTTGTCAGAGGGTTTTATAATAATTTGCTGATTTTGCTCCAATTCTTTTAAAGCCTTGGACTCCGCCACTGTAAAATTCCGAGATCTACTGGAATTCTTGATTTTCCCTAAGTCATTCGTAACCATATCCACAAAGGTTTGTATGTTTCCATATTGGCTAAGGGGTGGTGTGGTCCTAGACTTTGGTCTTAAATCCGAAAAAGGGGGCTCCATCCTTCTGACTCCTGTGTCATTCTCCTCTAGAAGATCTACAAGATCCAACATAGCTCTTTCATCACGCTCCCTATTTGTAGACAGATTAGATTCTCTGTTCTTATGCATCTTATGGAGGGCTAATTTTCTAGCGAAGAGGTTTATGTCTTTTATCCAGGTGAAGGAGTCATAGGAAGGTGTTGGGACATATGATAGACCTTTCTTTAAAATATCAGTCTGAGAGGATGTTAATTCATGAGAAGACAGGTTAATAACCTGCATTTCATCCCTTTTTATCTCGACTGGGAGGGATAAGCCCATTTCTCCCGGTCTCGAAGTTGGACTCCTCCCCCTAAAAAAGTTGCTGGTGTTGGTAAATTTAGTGTTCCAGTAGTCATCATTGGGACAGCTGTGGTCACCACTGGCTGTTGGGCTAAAGGCACAGAATGAGTAGAGGAGGAGAAGGTGGACACAGGGGGAGAGACCCCCATCATATTTATCCCTTCTAAATTTCCTTGAGTTGTGCCAGGATAGCATGTCGATTGGGGATGTACTCCCATCATGTTTGTCCCATCTGGATTTCTTTGGGAGGGTCCAGGATGGCATGTTACTTGGGGATGAGTTCCTGCACTGTGGAACTGGTTCACAGAGTGATTTCCCTGGGTGGATCCTTGAGCGTATGCTGTGGTGCCCTTTTGGTAGGGACGTCTATTAGGATTTCTACGTTTGTTTTTGTATTTAGGTTTCGTTGTCGGATTAAATGCTCGTGTGGGCACGTTTGAGGTCTCGTCAGATTCAGATATCTCAGACTACTGTTTGGTAGTCTATGAGTTAGTGGTCAAATTCCACCCTCCATATATTGGTCTCTACTAGATATGTTTTTTTCTGCTTTTTTTGGGTCAAATCCCCATCATCTGAGACCGTACCTCTAAGGTCTGTCCATATTATGGCAGGATTTCTTTCCACTAAATTAAATCCAGATATTTTTCTGGCACAAGCCCAACATGTATTCTCAGCCAATGAATTACCACTGAATCAGATTGATATACAATCAGCTTTTCGTAATCTGCAAAAAACTTATAAAAAATACATTCGCTCCTGGTGGGAGATAGCGAGCTTAGAGACCTACCTCCAACAAAAGATAGTATATAGGGGTCTACGAATCAACATTTTGCCCAATTCACATCAGGAGGATAAGGAGTTTATACATGGGTGGCAACAACTTCTGACCGAAAATTCATTACGTATGCTTGATTATTTAGTAACATATGAAAAAAAGGCCTTTATTGCTGTCGGTGCTCATCTGGAGAGTCAGATTGAAGAAATACAAGCTTTCAAAAGCAATCCTGAATTCTCGAATTTGGAACAAAGGTTACAGAAACACATAGAAAATTTTCAATCAGATATTAAAGAAAGGAAACATAACAAATATATTAGAGACAGGAGAGACTTTGATACTGGTCAAATTTACATCAAAAGACCACAAAACAATTATATCAACCAATATACAGATATTTCGGAGTCTGAGATATCTGAATCTGACGAGACCTCAAACGTGCCCACACGAGCATTTAATCCGACAACGAAACCTAAATACAAAAACAAACGTAGAAATCCTAATAGACGTCCCTACCAAAAGGGCACCACAGCATACGCTCAAGGATCCACCCAGGGAAATCACTCTGTGAACCAGTTCCACAGTGCAGGAACTCATCCCCAAGTAACATGCCATCCTGGACCCTCCCAAAGAAATCCAGATGGGACAAACATGATGGGAGTACATCCCCAATCGACATGCTATCCTGGCACAACTCAAGGAAATTTAGAAGGGATAAATATGATGGGGGTCTCTCCCCCTGTGTCCACCTTCTCCTCCTCTACTCATTCTGTGCCTTTAGCCCAACAGCCAGTGGTGACCACAGCTGTCCCAATGATGACTACTGGAACACTAAATTTACCAACACCAGCAACTTTTTTAGGGGGAGGAGTCCAACTTCGAGACCGGGAGAAATGGGCTTATCCCTCCCAGTCGAGATAAAAAGGGATGAAATGCAGGTTATTAACCTGTCTTCTCATGAATTAACATCCTCTCAGACTGATATTTTAAAGAAAGGTCTATCATATGTCCCAACACCTTCCTATGACTCCTTCACCTGGATAAAAGACATAAACCTCTTCGCTAGAAAATTAGCCCTCCATAAGATGCATAAGAACAGAGAATCTAATCTGTCTACAAATAGGGAGCGTGATGAAAGAGCTATGTTGGATCTTGTAGATCTTCTAGAGGAGAATGACACAGGAGTCAGAAGGATGGAGCCCCCTTTTTCGGATTTAAGACCAAAGTCTAGGACCACACCACCCCTTAGCCAATATGGAAACATACAAACCTTTGTGGATATGGTTACGAATGACTTAGGGAAAATCAAGAATTCCAGTAGATCTCGGAATTTTACAGTGGCGGAGTCCAAGGCTTTAAAAGAATTGGAGCAAAATCAGCAAATTATTATAAAACCCTCTGACAAAGGAGGAAATGTCGTAATTATGAATAAGATTGATTACAAGAATATGGTATTGAGACTAATAAAGGACCCTTCCACCTATAAGAAATTAGACAACAATCCCACTGAGGTGTATGTGACGGAGCTTAAAACCATCTTGACAGATGCTAAGACAAACTGTTTGATAACAGAGGATGAATTCCGGGTTATGTTTAACCCTAAACCAACCATAGCTACTCTATATGCACTACCGAAGGTACATAAACAGAAAACCCCTATCCCTGGACGACCTATCGTTTCAGGGAATGAAAATTTGACAGAGGGGATAAGTGTGTATGTGGACCAGATTCTGGCCCCCTTTGTGGTGGCCCTCCCTTCGTACATCAAAGACACAGGAGATGCTGTCACTCGACTCCAGGAAATTTCTTTTCCGCCCCAAACCCTTATAGCAAGCCTCGATGTTGAGGCGCTATACACCAATATAAAGCATGATTTGGGCTTGGAGGCAGTTCGACACTTTCTATCCACAAGAGGCACACAATACACCAGTCACAATGAATTTGTTTTATGTTTACTTCATTTCCTTCTCACTCACAATTACTTTTTATTTGATGGCCACTTTTATTTACAATGTAAAGGCACCGCTATGGGCACTACTTGTGCACCTAATTTCGCTAATCTCTTTCTAGGGTGGTGGGAGGACACTATAGTTTTTTCTGACACCTTACACAAGTACACTAGTCACGTTTTATTTTGGGGTAGATTTATTGATGATATTTTATTATTTTGGGATGGCACTATCACCTTATTCAATGAGTTTGTCACGGCACTCAATCAAAATAATATAGGTATGCACTTTACACACGAAATACATGAAAACACTCTTAACTTCTTGGATCTAAAAATCACTCTGGACCCGAGTGGCAGTATTCATACAAAGATATTTAGGAAACCGACTTCCACCAATAGTTTCCTACAATGGAGAAGTCATCATCCGGTAGCCCTAAAGAGAGGCATCCCAGTTGGGCAATACTTGCGAGCGAGACGCAATTGCTCATCTAATGAAGCCTTTCTGGCAGAGAGCAAATTGCTATATCAGAGATTTATATCTCGAGGATATCCAAAGAAAGTTCTACATAGGGCTTTTGCCCGAGCTAGGGACACTCCGAGAAATGAATTACTCACCACTAACAAAAGATCTACGACAGTACCGGGGCAGAAGATTGTGAGATGTATAGGTACCTTTGATCAAAACAATCGCCGGGTAATGGACGTTTTGCGGAAATATTGGCCCATTTTGATGGCAGATTGCGATCTGAGAGAAGTACTTACCGACTATCCGTCTGTCACATTCAGACGAGGGAGAAACATTAGAGAGCACCTAGTAAAGAGCCACTACTCTGACCATGTGGAAGAAACGTGGTTGAGGTCCACCATTATTGGTTCCTATCCATGTGGAAGTTGCTCTTTTTGTCAGAGAGTCCCCAAAACAAAGGACTTTACGAATCCCATTGATGGACGAAGATATGTGATTAGGGAATTTATCAATTGTCAAACCTCCGGTATTGTCTATATAGCTCAATGTGGATGCCCTATGATTTATGTAGGAAAAACCACTCAACAGTTCAGAAGAAGGATCTCTCAGCATATAAGCACGATACGAACTAGAGCAGATACACCTCTAGCAAGACATTTTTGGTCCCACCATGGGGGGAATTGGTCCTGTTTGAGATTTTTTGGCTTGGCCAGACCACGCTTAGGACCAAGACGTGGCAATCTGGATAAAAAGCTTCTACAAGAAGAAGCTAAGTGGATTTACCGACTGAAATCTATGTCTCCTTTGGGCCTGAATGAAGGGTTCACCTTCAGCCCATTTATCTAATTAAGTTTACCTGCCTTAAATAAAATATAACACTATTTATAACAACCTATAATTATGGTATTTCATATACCTATTACGTGAGTGTCGCATTTAAGCCTTTTATTGGTGTCACAGCTATCACACTTCCTCTGGGATGCAAATTTTCATTATCGAATTCTCCTCTCCTTTTTATCAGTCTACTGACTCATTTAGCTTGATTTACCAGAATCTCATCATATCTATTCACATAGATGAGATCAGAATAAACCTTTCCACTTTATTCCTTTGCCGAATAAATCCATAATATGTATAACAATATATACAATTCAGTCCATTAAGTCTGTTGAATTAAAAGTCTATACCAATCAATAGACATGAGTTTTCACTAAATTCTCTATGTTTTCGCGCATCTTTTCCGCGCATATGAAGGATTTCTAAGTTCTCGCGCAGATCGAGACGCGCAACCGGAAGTTTACTGTTAGCCGTCGGAGAACGGAGCATGCGCAGATGAGTCGAATTCGGCTCCTTCGTTCTATCACCTCGCGCACGAGATTCTGGCGCAGCACGTCATTGGCGATTTACCCTACGGGGATTCGCCGATGTACGTGCCAGTCAAGGCTCCGGAATTGCGATTGGGCACAAGAAACACAAACAGAGATTGGCTGATCCAATACAGAGATGTGGATTGGTCGATTTAAGTGTCACTTCTTAATACATGAGAGGCATTGGTGGAGAATTTATTATGTGTGAATCCCGACATCCTGTGACATCATTAAGGGAGGTATTATAACCCCCTGCACGGCGTTTTTTAACTCAGTGCCTATCTACCTCTTGATAACGCTGCTGAGGCAGTGAAACATGTCGAGGGGGGCCATGTTAAGTTTTTAACTTTGAGCTCCATTGTCCTACAATAGCGCTGAATGCAGGTGATCTGCAGGCACCTCTTCTCCGCTCCAGTGTTCATTCAATCCATAGACCAGTTGGTCCAATTTATATGCATATAGAATCTAACAAGTAGGACGATATGGTGCTCTATATTTTTAAAACACCATTAAGTGCGACCCGATTTCAATAAAGATTGCACTTTTAAATTCACATTTTCTTGATATATGGGAAATAAAGGGTTTTTTTGGGCTACCCTGTTTGGTAGTCTATGAGTTAGTGGTCAAATTCCACCCTCCATATATTGGTCTCTACTAGATATGTTTTTTTCTGCTTTTTTTGGGTCAAATCCCCATCATCTGAGACCGTACCTCTAAGGTCTGTCCATATTATGGCAGGATTTCTTTCCACTAAATTAAATCCAGATATTTTTCTGGCACAAGCCCAACATGTATTCTCAGCCAATGAATTACCACTGAATCAGATTGATATACAATCAGCTTTTCGTAATCTGCAAAAAACTTATAAAAAATACATTCGCTCCTGGTGGGAGATAGCGAGCTTAGAGACCTACCTCCAACAAAAGATAGTATATAGGGGTCTACGAATCAACATTTTGCCCAATTCACATCAGGAGGATAAGGAGTTTATACATGGGTGGCAACAACTTCTGACCGAAAATTCATTACGTATGCTTGATTATTTAGTAACATATGAAAAAAAGGCCTTTATTGCTGTCGGTGCTCATCTGGAGAGTCAGATTGAAGAAATACAAGCTTTCAAAAGCAATCCTGAATTCTCGAATTTGGAACAAAGGTTACAGAAACACATAGAAAATTTTCAATCAGATATTAAAGAAAGGAAACATAACAAATATATTAGAGACAGGAGAGACTTTGATACTGGTCAAATTTACATCAAAAGACCACAAAACAATTATATCAACCAATATACAGATATTTCGGAGTCTGAGATATCTGAATCTGACGAGACCTCAAACGTGCCCACACGAGCATTTAATCCGACAACGAAACCTAAATACAAAAACAAACGTAGAAATCCTAATAGACGTCCCTACCAAAAGGGCACCACAGCATACGCTCAAGGATCCACCCAGGGAAATCACTCTGTGAACCAGTTCCACAGTGCAGGAACTCATCCCCAAGTAACATGCCATCCTGGACCCTCCCAAAGAAATCCAGATGGGACAAACATGATGGGAGTACATCCCCAATCGACATGCTATCCTGGCACAACTCAAGGAAATTTAGAAGGGATAAATATGATGGGGGTCTCTCCCCCTGTGTCCACCTTCTCCTCCTCTACTCATTCTGTGCCTTTAGCCCAACAGCCAGTGGTGACCACAGCTGTCCCAATGATGACTACTGGAACACTAAATTTACCAACACCAGCAACTTTTTTAGGGGGAGGAGTCCAACTTCGAGACCGGGAGAAATGGGCTTATCCCTCCCAGTCGAGATAAAAAGGGATGAAATGCAGGTTATTAACCTGTCTTCTCATGAATTAACATCCTCTCAGACTGATATTTTAAAGAAAGGTCTATCATATGTCCCAACACCTTCCTATGACTCCTTCACCTGGATAAAAGACATAAACCTCTTCGCTAGAAAATTAGCCCTCCATAAGATGCATAAGAACAGAGAATCTAATCTGTCTACAAATAGGGAGCGTGATGAAAGAGCTATGTTGGATCTTGTAGATCTTCTAGAGGAGAATGACACAGGAGTCAGAAGGATGGAGCCCCCTTTTTCGGATTTAAGACCAAAGTCTAGGACCACACCACCCCTTAGCCAATATGGAAACATACAAACCTTTGTGGATATGGTTACGAATGACTTAGGGAAAATCAAGAATTCCAGTAGATCTCGGAATTTTACAGTGGCGGAGTCCAAGGCTTTAAAAGAATTGGAGCAAAATCAGCAAATTATTATAAAACCCTCTGACAAAGGAGGAAATGTCGTAATTATGAATAAGATTGATTACAAGAATATGGTATTGAGACTAATAAAGGACCCTTCCACCTATAAGAAATTAGACAACAATCCCACTGAGGTGTATGTGACGGAGCTTAAAACCATCTTGACAGATGCTAAGACAAACTGTTTGATAACAGAGGATGAATTCCGGGTTATGTTTAACCCTAAACCAACCATAGCTACTCTATATGCACTACCGAAGGTACATAAACAGAAAACCCCTATCCCTGGACGACCTATCGTTTCAGGGAATGAAAATTTGACAGAGGGGATAAGTGTGTATGTGGACCAGATTCTGGCCCCCTTTGTGGTGGCCCTCCCTTCGTACATCAAAGACACAGGAGATGCTGTCACTCGACTCCAGGAAATTTCTTTTCCGCCCCAAACCCTTATAGCAAGCCTCGATGTTGAGGCGCTATACACCAATATAAAGCATGATTTGGGCTTGGAGGCAGTTCGACACTTTCTATCCACAAGAGGCACACAATACACCAGTCACAATGAATTTGTTTTATGTTTACTTCATTTCCTTCTCACTCACAATTACTTTTTATTTGATGGCCACTTTTATTTACAATGTAAAGGCACCGCTATGGGCACTACTTGTGCACCTAATTTCGCTAATCTCTTTCTAGGGTGGTGGGAGGACACTATAGTTTTTTCTGACACCTTACACAAGTACACTAGTCACGTTTTATTTTGGGGTAGATTTATTGATGATATTTTATTATTTTGGGATGGCACTATCACCTTATTCAATGAGTTTGTCACGGCACTCAATCAAAATAATATAGGTATGCACTTTACACACGAAATACATGAAAACACTCTTAACTTCTTGGATCTAAAAATCACTCTGGACCCGAGTGGCAGTATTCATACAAAGATATTTAGGAAACCGACTTCCACCAATAGTTTCCTACAATGGAGAAGTCATCATCCGGTAGCCCTAAAGAGAGGCATCCCAGTTGGGCAATACTTGCGAGCGAGACGCAATTGCTCATCTAATGAAGCCTTTCTGGCAGAGAGCAAATTGCTATATCAGAGATTTATATCTCGAGGATATCCAAAGAAAGTTCTACATAGGGCTTTTGCCCGAGCTAGGGACACTCCGAGAAATGAATTACTCACCACTAACAAAAGATCTACGACAGTACCGGGGCAGAAGATTGTGAGATGTATAGGTACCTTTGATCAAAACAATCGCCGGGTAATGGACGTTTTGCGGAAATATTGGCCCATTTTGATGGCAGATTGCGATCTGAGAGAAGTACTTACCGACTATCCGTCTGTCACATTCAGACGAGGGAGAAACATTAGAGAGCACCTAGTAAAGAGCCACTACTCTGACCATGTGGAAGAAACGTGGTTGAGGTCCACCATTATTGGTTCCTATCCATGTGGAAGTTGCTCTTTTTGTCAGAGAGTCCCCAAAACAAAGGACTTTACGAATCCCATTGATGGACGAAGATATGTGATTAGGGAATTTATCAATTGTCAAACCTCCGGTATTGTCTATATAGCTCAATGTGGATGCCCTATGATTTATGTAGGAAAAACCACTCAACAGTTCAGAAGAAGGATCTCTCAGCATATAAGCACGATACGAACTAGAGCAGATACACCTCTAGCAAGACATTTTTGGTCCCACCATGGGGGGAATTGGTCCTGTTTGAGATTTTTTGGCTTGGCCAGACCACGCTTAGGACCAAGACGTGGCAATCTGGATAAAAAGCTTCTACAAGAAGAAGCTAAGTGGATTTACCGACTGAAATCTATGTCTCCTTTGGGCCTGAATGAAGGGTTCACCTTCAGCCCATTTATCTAATTAAGTTTACCTGCCTTAAATAAAATATAACACTATTTATAACAACCTATAATTATGGTATTTCATATACCTATTACGTGAGTGTCGCATTTAAGCCTTTTATTGGTGTCACAGCTATCACACTTCCTCTGGGATGCAAATTTTCATTATCGAATTCTCCTCTCCTTTTTATCAGTCTACTGACTCATTTAGCTTGATTTACCAGAATCTCATCATATCTATTCACATAGATGAGATCAGAATAAACCTTTCCACTTTATTCCTTTGCCGAATAAATCCATAATAT
Source organism: Hyla sarda (assembly GCF_029499605.1). NCBI lineage: Eukaryota > Metazoa > Chordata > Amphibia > Anura > Hylidae > Hyla > Hyla sarda. The sequence continues at coordinate 36,401,839 of NC_079195.1, read as the reverse complement.
GTATAACAATATATACAATTCAGTCCATTAAGTCTGTTGAATTAAAAGTCTATACCAATCAATAGACATGAGTTTTCACTAAATTCTCTATGTTTTCGCGCATCTTTTCCGCGCATATGAAGGATTTCTAAGTTCTCGCGCAGATCGAGACGCGCAACCGGAAGTTTACTGTTAGCCGTCGGAGAACGGAGCATGCGCAGATGAGTCGAATTCGGCTCCTTCGTTCTATCACCTCGCGCACGAGATTCTGGCGCAGCACGTCATTGGCGATTTACCCTACGGGGATTCGCCGATGTACGTGCCAGTCAAGGCTCCGGAATTGCGATTGGGCACAAGAAACACAAACAGAGATTGGCTGATCCAATACAGAGATGTGGATTGGTCGATTTAAGTGTCACTTCTTAATACATGAGAGGCATTGGTGGAGAATTTATTATGTGTGAATCCCGACATCCTGTGACATCATTAAGGGAGGTATTATAACCCCCTGCACGGCGTTTTTTAACTCAGTGCCTATCTACCTCTTGATAACGCTGCTGAGGCAGTGAAACATGTCGAGGGGGGCCATGTTAAGTTTTTAACTTTGAGCTCCATTGTCCTACAATAGCGCTGAATGCAGGTGATCTGCAGGCACCTCTTCTCCGCTCCAGTGTTCATTCAATCCATAGACCAGTTGGTCCAATTTATATGCATATAGAATCTAACAAGTAGGACGATATGGTGCTCTATATTTTTAAAACACCATTAAGTGCGACCCGATTTCAATAAAGATTGCACTTTTAAATTCACATTTTCTTGATATATGGGAAATAAAGGGTTTTTTTGGGCTACCCTGTTTGGTAGTCTATGAGTTAGTAAAACCAGTTCAGACACGAAGAGCACAGAATCGTTAATTTCTAACGATAATTTGTTTTCCCTTAGTCCTAACAGTAGCACAGATGGGGTATTCCACCCCCCGCGAACTGGTAGGACAGATGGAAGTTTTATTGAACCTAATTAAACAATCAGTAAGACACACCCACAACCCCCTGTATAAGTAAGAGGGTCATCCTCTGCCTCATTGTGTAGTAACAAGAAGAACTAAAGGTAAATAATAGAAGAAAATAATTTAACTAGGGAGGGAAAGTTGTGCTACTGTTAGGACTAAGGGAAAACAAATTATCGTTAGAAATTAACGATTCCCTTACGTCCTAACCAGTAGCACAGATGGGGAAATGGCAAGCAGAAACCCTATGAGGGAGGGCTCTCATGCCTGACGGCAGATAATACTGTCCGTCCAAATGAGGAAAAATCGGCCAATCTACTGTCAAGTCTGTAGTGGGTGATAAATGTGGAGAGTGAACTCCAGGAAGCAGCTTTGCATATATGTTCCAAGGGAACAAGACTCCTTTCCGCAAAGGAGGTAGATACAGACCTGGTGGAATGAGCTTTTACAAACTCAGGAGGCTCCTTACCTTGGGATACCATGGCAATACGAATGGCATCTTTTACCCATCTACTGATGGAGGGCTTTGAAGCTTTAAGACCTCTCTTGGGTCCTGAAAAGAGAATTAGCAGATTTTCATCCTTCCGAAACTCCAAAGATCTTCTTATATAGATCTGGAGACATCTCGAGATATCTAGGCAATGAAGAGCACTATCTTCATTGGAGGATGGAGGAGGAGAAAATACTGGCAGGGATATAACTTGATTTATATTTTGGAATGATGGAACCTTAGGTATAAAGGATGGCATGAATCTGAGTAACACTCGATCCGGCAAAAATTTAGTATATGGTTCAAGTGCCGAGAGCGCTTGAAGTTCCCCAATTCTTTTGGCTGAAGTGATTGCCAGTAAAAAAGTTATTTTAATGGTAACAAACTTCATGTCCACCTCCTCCAAGGGCTCAAAGGGGGGAGATGCTAACCCCTTGAGCACCGTCGATAAGTCCCATGCTGGGACAGGTTGTATAATTGTAGGTTTTAACCTTGAGGATCCCCTCAAGAATATTTTGACTAGTGGGTCTTGAGACAATGGTTTATTGAGAAAGGCAGAGATGGCTGATACCTGAACTCTGAGTGTGGAAGGAGATAGATTCTTGTCTAATCCCTCCTGGAGAAAGTTGAGGATTGTGGCAACAGCTGGATTCTGTCCAGGTAGTTGTTTCTTGGAGCACCAAGACTGAAAAGTTGTCCAAATTCTTTTATAGGCTCTGTTAGTGGACTCCGCTCTGGAATGCGAGAGGGTATTCAAGACCGCACTAGAAAGCCCTTCTAGATGTGGAAGGGACTGATCAACCTCCAGGCTGTCAGGTTGAACATTTGAAGATTTGAGCAGCTGTGAGTGTCCCCCGACACTAGTGCTTGCTCTGGGGGAAGCCTCCAGAATTGTCCCCGACTCATTTGCAAGAGTTGGGTAAACCAAGCTCTCTTGGGCCAAAATGGAATTATGGCTATGACAGAGGCTTGGTCCTGCCTGATTTTCATCAATACCCTTGGGATCAAGGAAATTGGAGGGAAGATGTAGGCCAGCCTGAACCTCCATGGGATTGAGAGAGCATCGATTGCTACTGGGTTGTCTTCCCTGTACAGGGAACAAAATCTCACCACTTTGGTGTTGAACCTTGTTGCCATAAGATCTATTTCTGGCATACCCCACCTGAGTATTATTTGTTTGAACATCTCTGGATGGAGAGACCATTCTCCAGTTGAAAGTCCTCTGCTCAGGCGGTCGGCGATCACATTGAGAGATCCCCGAATGTGAACTGCCGACAGGTGGGTTAGGTTCCTCTCTGCCCAATCCAAGATCAGACCCACCTCTCTGAGGAGGCTTTGTGATCGAGTGCCTCCCTGCTTGTTGATGTACAATACAGCCGTCATGCTGTCTGATTGGATCTTTACTGCTTTCCCTTGAAGAAGAGAAGCAAAGTGGAGGAGTGCTAATCTGATGGCTCGAATCTCGAGGAGATTGGAGGTTAACCCTCTCTCCTGAGGAGACCAAGATCCCCGCACTAACAGATCCAAGAGATGCGCTCCCCAACCTACAAGGGACGCGTCGGTAGTAAGTATGATCCAAGGGGGTTGGATCATTGACTTGCCGTCCTCGAGGTGAGACCACCATCTGAGAGAGGACCTGACTCGATAAGACAGGGAGTGGCACTTGTTTAGGCCCGAGGGCCTGAGATTCCAAGTGGCGAGCACCTGTGATTGAAGAGGGCGTAGATGCCAAAGAGCCCAAGGAACCGCATCCACGGTAGCGGACATAAGTCCCAACATCCGCATGAGAGTGCGAATGGAAACTCTCCGGGGTACAGAGAGAAAAAGGGCCAATTCCTGCACCCGAGATTTCCTCTCGGGAGAGAGGTAGAGTGTCATGGAGATTGAGTCGACTATGAAGCCGAGAAACCTCACTGAGGTAGTAGGGAGGAAATTGGATTTGGCCCAATTGACTATCCACCCTAACTGGTGAAGGAAGGATACTGCTAGTTGCAGATGTTGGGACAGGATCGCAGAAGAAGGAGCTCTGAGGAGCCAATCGTCTAGGTAGGGAACGATGCTGAGCCCCTGGAGCCTTAGAGCAGCGACTACCGCTACCACCACTTTGGTAAATGTGTGTGGGGCCGAAGAAATTCCAAACGGGAGGGCTACAAACTGGAGGTGTTTTAGAACTCCCCCTACCTGAACTGCGATCCTTAGATACTTTCTGGATACCGGATGAATAGGAATATGAAGGTAAGCATCCTTTAGATCCAGAGTAGCCAGGTAATCCCCTGGCGAGATGAGGTTGACCACAGATTGAATAGTTTCCATACGAAAGCGTTTGTGCTTCACATACTGATTGAGATATCTCAGATCTATAATCATCCGCCAGTCTCCTGTTACCTTGGGAACTAGGAAGACTGGAGAATAAATTCCTGACCCCCGTTCTGAAAGAGGAACTTCCTCTAAGGCATTCTTCTGGATGTATTCCAGAATGTAGGTTTCTAGCGCCCCCTGTTTGATTGGTGAAAAAACTCTTGTCTCCACATAATTGGATGGGGGAATTGATTCGAGGTCTATCGAATAACCATCCGAGATTAATCTCAGGACCCAAGGATCCTGAATGTGGAGGGACCAGGCGCTTGAAAAGTGGTGAAGACGACCACCAACTGGAATCTGGGGGGCAGGATGGGAAACTGGAAAGGTCACCTCGGCAAGGAACCCAGAGCTTCGTAGAAGCCCGCAGTCAGAGCTTTCTGTTGTCTTTGGAGCCACGGGAGCGTTTTCCGCCCCGGCGTTGATTACCCCATTCTCTCTGAGGCTTAGGCTGGGGGGCTGATCCGCCCCCAGAACGCCGGCCTCGACCACGAAAGGAGGAATAAGGAAGGGACTTGCCTTTCTTGTCAGAAAGTCCCTCCATAATGCGGTCCAGCTCAGCTCCGAAAAGAATGCCGGGTTCGTAAGGCATAGCACATAAGGTGTTCTTGGAAGAGTTGTCAACCTTCCAAGGTTTTAACCATAGAGGACGTCGTCCAGCGGAAGCCAGGGCCATAGACTTGGAGGCCAATTTAAGATGCTTTGTGGAAGCATCGCACAAAAAATCAACGGCCAGATTGGACGTCTTGAAGGATGAAAGAATTTCATCTCTAGGAACCCCCTGGTCCAAATCCGACTGGATGTTAGAAAGACGGGTCTTCAAAAAGTTTGCTACCTCAGAGCAAGCTATCGCCACTGATGCAGACGCAGAAGCAGTGGAGTAGGAGCGCCTCATGGCACAGTCAGCCTTCCGATCCATTGGATCCTGCAAGGAAGACCCATCCTCGGCAGGGACCACTGTCCTCTTGGACAGTTTGGCAACTGCCATGTCAACCTTAGGGACAGGGCCCCAGGAAGAAAGCTGAGATTCCTGTATAGGAAACATGGTCTTAAATCTTTTAGTTAAGACCGGACCCTTTTCTGGTTTTTTCCATTCCGTTCTAAGCACGGACAGAAGGGTATCATCCGCTTTAAAGACCCTAGGTCCCTTAGAGGCGGAGGTAGAGGCTTCCCCGGGATCAACATCCTGGTCCCCCGACCGGATGGATCTCAGAAGACGCTGGGTATTTCCAGCGGAAAAAAATAAGATGCAGTGACCTCCTCATCCGAAGAGGAGGACTTGGAATCTTCTCTCTCCTGATCCACAGACATCTCCATTCTGGGAGGTGAAGAAGGTCTGGCGCGTTTCTGAGAGACAACGTGTTTCAGCTCCTCAATAGAGGCTTGCATAGCCGACATGTTAGAGGAGACCCACACATACATATCCTGGACTGTAGGTTCAGTCTGATGGGAAGGTAGAGACTTAGCCCTACAAGGAGGGCACCTGGAAAATTCATAATTATCCTCCAGGGGAGTATTGCAGTCATGGCAAGAGAGGTGCTTGCGCTTGGCGGATCTTTTTGCCAAGCCTTCACGATCCCCTGAGCCCTCGGTCGACATATCTAGGTAAATATGAGAGGAGTGATTAGATAATGTAGCGGCAAGAAAAAATTGCGGCTAGCTAAAATATAATAAAAATACCCAAGTTCTCAGCAAGAGACCAGGTAAGAGATAGGGAAAAGTAGAATCCGCAAGGATGCACTACTAAGACTCAAAAAGACAGGACTGTGGAAGTACCAACAGCTCTGCGCTCTAGGAGGCTGAATGGCAGCCTAGGGGGAGTTTAAATATCCTCCTGGCTGGCGCCAAAACAAGACTCCGCCCACAAGGCGGAGTTGCAGAAGAGAAATCCTGTCTTACAAAAAACAGGAGGAAAGGAACCCTATTAGTTAGAGGGTTATAGAAGAGGCTCCTCGCTCGGTTTCGCCGCATTATTGGCAAAAACGGCGCAAAAAAACGAGCCGGGAGCGAAAGAGAGAAACAGGAAGTGACGTCAGACGCCGCTGACGCACTTCCGGCCGGGGCCGCGATTGGAGTCGCGGCTCCGAGGATAGGAGCAGATGGGCTCGCAAACTAAGCCCAGAACTGCAAGTAAGAGAAACCCCCCCCTCCAACAGGAGTAAGGGGGTCACCATCTGTCCCACTGTCCGGGAGGACAGAAAAAAACACAATGAGGCAGAGGATGACCCTCTTACTTATACAGGGGGTTGTGGGTGTGTCTTACTGATTGTTTAATTAGGTTCAATAAAACTTCCATCTGTCCTACCAGTTCGCGGGGGGTGGAATACCCCATCTGTGCTACTGGTTAGGACGTAAGGGAAAAAAGCAATGTTGAATGCATGGCAGAACAACAACGATTCATAATGCTCAGGGCAAACAAAATCTAAAGCCTCTGACAACCTACAAAATAGTTGCAAAGGGATGGGATGCCTGGTGTCCTTCTTACTCAGGTGAAAAACAATTATTTTTTTAATCAACTGGTGCCAAGTTAAACAGATGTGTAAATTACTTCTATATAAAATCTTAATCCTTTCAGTAGTTATCAGCTGCTGTATGCTCCACAGGAAGTTGTTTTCTTTTTGAATTTCTTTTCAGTCTGACCAGAGTGTTCTCTGCTGACACCTCTGTCCATGTCAGGAACTGTCTAGAGCAGGAGAGATTTGCTATGGGGAGTACCGTATATACTCGAGTATAAGCCGAGTTTTTCAGCACGATTTTTCGTGCTGAAAACACCCCCCTCGGCTTATACTCGAGTGAACTCCCCCACCCGCAGTGGTCTTCAACCTGCGGACCTCCAGAGGTTTCAAAACTACAACTCCCAGCAAGCCCGGGCAGCCATCGGCTGTCCGGGCTTGCTGGGAGTTGTAGTTTTGAAACCTCCGGAGGTCCGCAGGTTGAAGACCACTGCGGCCTTCAACATCATCCAGCCCCCTCTCACCCCCTTTAGTTCTGAGTACTCACCTCCGCTCGGCGCTGGTCCGGTCCTGCAGGGCTGTCCGGAGAGGAGGTGGTCCGGTGGGATAGTGGTTCCGGGCTGCTATCTTCACCGGGGGCGCCTCTTCTAAGCGCTTCGGGCCCGGCCTCAGAATAGTCACGTTGCCGTGACAACGACGCAGAGGTGCGTTCATTGCCAACGTACTTCTGCGTCATTGTTAAGGCAACGCCTCTATTCCGGGCCGGAAGCGCGGAGAAGAGGCGCCCCCGGTGAAGATGGCAGCCCGGACCACCTCCTCACCGGACCACCTCCTCACCGGACAGCCCTGCAGGACCGGACCAGCGCCGAGCGGAGGTGAGTACTCAGAACTAAAGGGGGGGAGAGGGGGCTGGATGATGTTGAAGGCCGCAGTGGTCTTCAACCTGCGGACCTCCGGAGGTTTCAAAACTACAACTCCCAGCAAGCCCGGACAGCCGATGGCTGCCCGGGCTTGCTGGGAGTTGTAGTTTTGAAACCTCTGGAGGTCCGCAGGTTGAAGACCACTGAGGGCGAATGATGAGAAGAGGATGATGAAGGGGGGGGGGGGGGTGTGGGGATGATGAAGGGGGGTGGGGATGATGAAGGGGGGGGTGTGGGATGATTACAAGGGGATGATGAAGGGGGGATGTGTGGGATGATAAGGGGATGATGAAGGGGGGATGTGCGGGATGATAAGGGGATGATGAAGGGGGGATGTGTGGGATGATGACAAGGGGATGATGAAGGGGGGATGTGTGGGATGATAAGGGGATGATGAAGGGGGGATGTGTGGGATGATAAGGGGATGATGAAGGGGGGATGTGTGGGATGATGACAAGGGGATGATGATGAGGATGTTAATGACGGGTCTGGATGATGACAGGGGGGGATGAGGTATTTCCCACCCTAGGCTTATACTCGAGTCAATAACTTTTCCTGGGATTTTGGGTTGAAATTAGGGGTCTCGGCTTATACTCGGGTCGGCTTATACTCGAGTATATACGGTAATTGAAGTAATTTACCAATCTGTTTAATTTTCTGGTACCAGTTGATTTAAAAAAATAATCTTTTCCACCAGACTATCCCTTTAACCACCTCCTTTTTTCTGCCCTTGAGGATTAGCTGAAAACAAAATTCCTTGGTAACATCCAACTTACCATGTAACTTAAACATAAAGGTGACCCAGACAAATGTTTTACCACCATAGACGCTGATGCCTTAGAGGAACGTAAGTGAGCCAAAAGCATAAAGGTAGTAGGTAATGCCACCTCCTTGTCTAAAGAAGGAGTATCTAGAAAAAAGTAATTTCTGCCAAGACTTACCATGACTGTACCATGTAGATTGAGCTATCAAATCTTGATGCAGTTGGTTGTGAGTCGTGACCATGTCCCATAAGAAGGATGGGAATGAATTGCCCACCCGCAGTGGTCTTCAACCTGCGGACCTCCAGAGGTTTCAAAACTACAACTCCCAGCAATTGCCCTCCGCTACTGCTTGAGGATGAAAGTCTCTAAATCTGCTCCACTAGAAATAAGAAAGAGCATGAGCCAAGGCAGTCTCACAACCAGGATCATGCTTAGACTTAAAAATGATATTAAATTCAAAGCAACAGCAAGGATCGGAAGAGAACTAGATGTCAAATTTTTAATGGTAAAGACAGCCACCTGATTATCAAAAAATATATATATATATTTTGCCCATATGCTTGCATCACAAGTCAACAGCCCAATCCCCTGGCCAGGGCTCAGCCGACCATTCACTGGCAAAAACCCCACCATATTCAACAGAACCAACTGCATGAGCGAACAGCGAGACATCAATATTATTGACCTCATCACCCTGCAAACAAGACTTGTCGTTATAGGATTCCAAAAAGGAATGCCAAACATTCAAAACTCCATGGCTACGGTATCAGTTTTGATACAAAGACAAAACCATACAAGGACCCTTTGATTTTTCAGAAGAAGGAGGAACCCCAAACTTTGACATGAATGAAGATGAGCAAGCTGAGCTGACCGAACCGGTCTCATTCAGAACTAATCCACCACTGCCTGCTGTCCACTGGCTACAACTAGCATTAATCCACCATCCCTGCTGTCCACTGGCTACTTACAAACACCACTAGTCCATCATTGCATGCTGTCCGCTGGCTACAACTAGCATTAATCCACCGCCCCTGCTGTCCACTGGCTACTTACATACACCACTAGTCCATCATTGCATGCTGTCCGCTGGCTACTACAACTACCACCAGTCCACCACTGCCTGCTGGAAAAGAAGCACATTGTGACATCATTAATTGAATCTAAAGTTCGGTCGTTTCAGTAGCTTCACCAACTGTAAAGCCAGGCAGAGGCGATTTCAGAGTGCCACCAAGTGGTACTGAGATGTAACTAGCACCATAAATGGTATCTAAATGAACAAAAAAATCAGCACAACTTCCAGGACAAGATTGAATGCTGTCTAAAACAGAAAAACCTTGCAACCAAGTTCCAAATGTTTTAACTTTTTTCTTGCCCGCCTCTTGTTTCTTGATTTACCATCAACTAACTGCTAAGACAAAATGAACCCTAACATATCAACAAATTAACTCATTTTTTTGTTTTCTGTTATTTTGAAAGTGTAAATGATGGAAATAAAAACTTTTGTTGACATATAAGAATGTGCCTAAGCTGTAATTTGATGCCTTTTGGAGATTTTTCCATCTTTCCTTGGCTTCTTTATGCACATTAATACAAATTTTTACCTGGGGTGCCCAAACTTTTGATCCCCACTGTATCTGTAGTGTGCATGCGCCATAAGTCTTTCCTCTATATGTTCCATGCCATTTTGAAACCATGCCTGACTGGTTAAAGGGGTACTCCACTGCACCAGCGTTCACCAACTGCAGGCTGTGGGTGTTGTGACATCATAGCCATGCCCCCTCGTGACGTCACGCCAAAATTTTCAGAACGCTGGGGCATGGAGTACCCCTTTAAACAAAAAGCATCAAAGCTGTTTTTACTCTAACCTGCTGTCCCATTACCATTTACCTTGCAGATTGTAAGCCCTCATGGGCCCTTTCATGGAGGTCATTTATGAATGAATGGGGGGGGGGGGGGGAGACTTTAAAGTGCAGCTGTCACCTAGAATAGGGTTGTGAAGCTGCACACACGGCTACACAAGCCTATTCGAACTCAATTTGCTTTATACATCTAATGCCTTTGTAATTCCTCTGGGATTCAGGCCAACAGTTATAGAGGCGGAGCCCGGGGTCTGCTATGCTCTGAGGTTGCACCTCCTCTCTCCGACTATGTCACACTGGTGGTTGACACACATGGCTAGCCTGTCCACTTCTCCAGTGTGTGTGCAGGTTGTCAATCACCGGTAAGACATAAGCGGTGCAGCCCTGGAGCATAGTGGACCCTGAGACCCGCCTCTCTGACTGCTGGCACAATTCCCGAAGGAATTAAAAAGGTATTACCGTATTTTTCGCCATATAAGACGCACTTTTTCTTCCCCAAAACTGGGGGGAAAAAGTCGGTGCGTCTTATACGGCAAATACACCCCTATCGCGGCGGTCCCTGCGGCCATCAACGGCCGGGACCCGCTGGCTAATACAGGACATCACCGATCACGGTGATGCCCTGTATTAACCCTTCAGACGCGGCGATCAAAGCTGACCGCCGCGTCTGAAGGGAAAGTGACACTAACCCGGCTGTTCAGTCGGGCTGTTCGGGACCGCCGCGATTTCACCGCGGCGGTCCCGAACAGCCCGACTGAATAGGCAGGTTAGTGCTTACAGGACACCGGGAGGGACCTTACCTGCCTCCTCGAGTGTCTTCTCCGTTCAGGGATCCCCTGTATGGCCGGCGCTCTCCTTCCTCGTCATTACGTCGTCGCGTACGTGCGTCGGCGTGCGTAACGACGTGATGGCGGCGACGGAGAGCGAGGATACCCGGCCGGCAGCAGAGACGTTCCGGAGCGACGGGGACACGGCGACAGCGATGGAGCGACATCCAGGGCAGCGGTGACGGGTCCGGAGCGGCGGGGACACGTGAGTAATACCTCATATGCAGTGGTCTTCAATCTGCGGACCTCCAGATGTTGCAAAACTACAACTCCCAGCATGCCCGGACAGCCAACGGCTGTCCGGGCATGCTGGGAGTTGTAGTTTTGCAACATCGGGAGGTCCGCAGGTTGACGACAACTATTGGGTTCAAAATCTTAATTTTTTTAGATTTTGCACCTATAAATTGGGTGCGTCTTATATGCCGGTGCGTCCTATAGGGCGAAAAATACGGTATTTGTAAGTACTGTATAAAGTAGTTTGATTTATCAATACTGTTTTACCCCGAATAGGCTTGTGAAGCCCTCGTGCACTATGTGTGCAGCTTTACAAGCCTATTCTAGGTGATGGTTGCACTTAAACACTATCCACCATCCCTTTATGTACAGATTAACGCCCTTGCCTCCTTCTCATGCTTCACCTACAGTCCTTGCTTCACCCCCCAATAATTTGTATCTTATAGATGTGTGGTGAACGTATCATCCTATTGAGAGACTTCTCTTTTTATTCCAAAGTGCACAACATTCGCACGCAGCTAGTTTACTGTGTTGGCCTCGGCCACTCTCTTTAGTAGGATGCATTTCTCACAACCAACCAGTCATTTCTGACCATCCACCTGTCCTACCTAAACTTGACCTATCTCAGCCTATTTATGTACCTCTCATGACATTAAGAGATACCTTGAGGGACAATGGAAGATATACATGGAAGGCAATGGCCCTAATTTACTAAGAGTGTCGTGTAGGTTTCTTTGTGGGTTTTAATTCTCTACATTTTACTTTCCTTGGTATTTACTAAGGTTTCCCTACATTTTCCACTTTCCCTACATTTTGCCTTTTTTTACACATGTTCTTATCTGTCGGGTTTTCCTCAGCTCAAATCCACCACATTTTATGTGGAAACCTTAGTAAATATGTTGTTTTTTTGTGGAAATGTCGGGAACACGCCCCTTTTAGGAGACCATGCCCCTTTCCCCAGCGGACATGCCCCTTTTTTGGGTTTTCTTAGCAAAATGGAGAGTTAGCCGGGTTTGTTTTCAATTCTGGTGCAAATTCTGGCGCAAAATCTGGTGCAGACAGAATTTCTGGCGCAATGCGACAGAAACTGGCGCACAACCCGACAAAACATGTCGGGTTTGCAATAGTAAATGGGGGCCAATGTCCACCACTCAGACATCTGGACATAAAATGACATATAGTGCTCTTGCTTCTGTCCTTCCTATCTTCTGATGTCCGAGGCAAATCTTTTCTTCCTGTTTCTTCCGTGGCTCAGCGACGAATCTGCGGCCTCTTCCGGCGCATGCGCAGTTAGTTTTTTTTTTTTTTTTTTTACCAATAAAGTTTTTTTTGTCTCATTGACAAACTGTCTGCGCTTGCGCGAAGCTACGCTATTAGCGTAGACCTAACGTACGCTACGCTGTTAGCGTAGCACTTGCGTACTCGCGTATGCGCAGTCAATTAGACAAAAAAATCTTTATTGGTAAAAAAAAATATAAATACCTGCGCATGCGCCGGAAGAGGCCGCAGATTCGTCGCTGAGCCATGGAAGAAACAGGAAGAAAAGATTTGCCTCGGACGTCAGAAGATAGGAAGGACAGAAGCAAGAGCAGCCCCCCCCCCCCCCCCCCGACATCCCACTTACCGAACACAACATGGCGGAGGCCGAGGTTACACAGCAAGCCGCTGGAAGAAAAAGGGGCCAGCTTCCGGATTTTCACAAAAGGTAATAAAATACATATATACATAATCACAACACACATAAAAAAACACATACTTATACACACATAACACACAAACATAATAAAAAAACACAGTATAAACAAGGGAGAACCCCTTTAAAGAATGGTGGACGATAAACTACTTCCTAAGGCCTTTTGGACCTTTCTTTGGGGCTCGGTTTGGAGACACAGAACTGGCCTGTTTAAGTTGCATCAATCTAAATTTCTTGATAGGACTTACTTAATTGGTGAAAGCTCAGGGTTTATAGCATTACTGCTACTCTGCGGTACTCCCTTAATTGGATAGAAAATGTGACGTGTTCATATCCATTGACAAAGAATTTTGTTATCTTTTGCATTAGGTGACCCTGTTACCTTTATACACATCTGAACCCAAACCCAAAGTCTGAGGGACTTCACAGAAACAGGAAATATCCAGCTACCAAAAATAAGCCAACTGGACACGGCCATTTACCACCAACACAAGCACAGATCCTTGGTAAGCATGTCCATCACCTTATGTTGGATAACCCCTTAAAGTAATACAGTATGTGGACTCTCTTCTTTGCCTAACACCTGATTCTACCTGGGACCTTTCTTTCTTCAAAATTTTCAAACTCTCTATCCCATAGTCCGATTCTTCACCTGAACCTGGTAAATGGGGCTCCCAACTTTATCCTCTCACAATTAAGGACTGTTTGGAAGCCACTTTATAGATAAATGATGCTCTCCCATATGACAGCTATAAAACAATAGCATGAATGATTTTCCTTAGGGCATGTAGGGCTCCGTTATGTTGCTAAGCTGAAAATTGTCTAATTTTACTGAACACATGTCCTTGGAGCTGCATTTGTATTTCTTTGCCTATTGTCTTTTCTGTACAATTGTTACCACCAATAAACAGATGGCTTTGAAAAGTACATGAATAACTCAGGCTTTCTCACTTGAAATTTTTGACCTTACAGACTAACAATTATGTTAATATGATGCATTTTCTTTTTGAGTTGCTTTGTAATCTATTTTTCTTAGCTGATTCAGTATTAAAGAACAGCCTGGCATTTCAGCTAGGAATAATGATTGATCTAAAAGGACAATCATAAGAGTTGAATTTAGAAATTTAAAGTTTTCTTGTTCAATCTGTATCCTTATATGTGCCTTGACTACAGATGGGCGAATCTAAGCTGACAAAGTCAAAGTCATTCCAAATTTCATGAAAAATTTGATTCTGAACGATCCAAATTTCCTTGCGCTTCGTGGTAACGAATTGCTTCATTCACTACATTTTGTGGTGGCCGGGGGGCTAAAATGGCGGCTACACGTTTGAGGACATGAGGCAAGGAAGTCTGGGAAGGCAGGTTGTTAGCGGGATCACCCTGAATCACATGGCGGCATGCAGCCTATCAGCAGCCAGCCCTATGATGTCACAGCCCTATATATTCAGCAGCTATTGTCGAAGACGGGCATTTCCTTCCCTGATGTTTTGCTGAGAGCAGAGACTGTGTGTCCGCACTAATGACCGTTACTGACAATACGGATCTTTACAGCGGCGAATCCATTTACCTCAAGCCCACATTCATTCTGGCCAGGGAGAGAGCAGACACTGTGTGCTCACTAATCAGTGTTACTGACAATACAGATCATATGGTCTCCCGACCCTGCTGCCACATCCAGACTCATTGTCATTGTGTCATTGTGCCACTCTGCAGCAGTGATTCTTATAGCGACTCTTGTGCATGTCATACTGAATAACAGTATTATTTCACTACCTCAGCACACTCCCTATGCATGTTACGGCAAGGCAAAGTGTTCTACACCCCTATTGAGGCTCTCTGTAGCCTACATTACGAGGAGGGGAATGAAAACAACACCCCTTCATTTCATGACCAATCCTCTAATTTCATATCCATATCCATTCCCCTTGTATAATATCCATTCTCCCCCATTTTATTCCATTCCTGTCACGATTCGGCTAGCTGGATGTGGATCCTCTGTGTCAGCGAGGGATTGGCGTGGACCGTGTCGGTGGACTGGTTCTAAGATGCTACTGGTATTCACCAGAGCCCACCGCAAAGCGGGATGGTCTTGCTGCGGCGGTAGCAACCAGGTCGTATCCACCGGCAACGGCTCAACCTCGCTGACTGCTGAGAAGGCGTGGGACAGAAGGACTAGGCAGAGGCAAGGTCAGACGTAGCAGAAGGTCGGGGCAGGCGGCAAGGTTCGTAGTCAATGTGGATAGCAGAAGATCTGGAAACACAGGCTTTGGACAACACTAAACGCTTTCACTGGCACAAGGCAACAAGATCCGGCAAGGGAGTGCAGGGGAAGTGAGGTAATATAGCCAGGGAGCAGGTGGAAGCTAATTAGGCTAATTGGGCCAGGCACCAATCATTGGTGCACTGGCCCTTTAAATCTTAGAGAGCTGGCGCGCGCGCGCCCTAAGGAGCGGAGCCGCGCGCGCCAGGACATGACAGCCGGGGGCCGGGACAGGTGAGTGACTTGGGATGCGATTCGCGAGCGGGCGCGTCCCGCTATGTGAATCGCATCCCCGCCGGCAATGTCAGTGCAGCGCTCCCGGTCAGTGGGTCTGACCGGGGCGCTGCAGAGAGAGGGATGCCGCGAGCGCTCCGGGGAGGAGCAGGGACCCGGAGCGCTCGGCGTAACAATTCCCTTCATTTCATTCCATTCTTCTAATTCCTTTCCATTCCTCTCAGGTAATATATGGGTGCATTCCCTCCAGTTCATATCCAATCCCCTTTATTTCAATGAAACAAAGGGGATTGAAATGGGGAGGAATAAATATTATGGACTCGCTGTGTCACTTACTGGTTTGGCTTTGGGTCAAACATGGGAGCAGAGTCTAGGTATTCCTCTGGTTTTCGTCCTTTATCCTGCTCCTAGATAGAAAAGCTAGACATGAGCTGCAGGGGGGGGGATACCTGGTCCCTTCCACAAGAGTGGTACCAGTGGCAGTGGCAATGAGGATACAGACAGGAGGGGTGAGCTGATGCTGAGGATGGTATAGCGCAGCAAACAGAGTCCCATCTTCAGTATACAGTGGCATGGTCGACAGTCCAGGACATGCACCGGAGAATCAGCAAGGTATCGAGAGATTAGACAGCAACAGGGTCAGGTAACAGGTTTAGGTCAGGAACACAGCAGAAAAACAGACACCTGTGCTTGTAGACAAGCTACAATATTGCTCAGGCACCAAAGGAAGGGAGGAGGGCTCTTGTACATGTGGTGCCTCAGCCTGGATTCAGCTCTGGTGTTGTTACCATACCATAGAGTGCTAGACACTATTGGGAAGTAAACCCGAACATGCACAGGAGCTGGGCCCCTAAAATGTACCGTAATTGCTAAAATTTACCAGCGTGATATATCGTGCAGCCCTTACACCAACTCTACAATGACCTTTTTATAACACAACGTTGTTTCTTCCAGAAGTTTTTTCAAGCACATACAGTATTAATAGCCTAAAATTAGTCTGTGGCTGCACATAAGATAGAGGTCAGTGGTTAAATCAATCAGACCAGCCCCACAGATGGTCACTTACCACCACTTGTTCAACAAGGTAGAATTGTAGATTGTAAGCCCTTGCTGGCAGGGCCCTCTCTCCCTCTATATCAGTCATTTACTCTGTGTCACGTTCATGCCATGTATTTAAACCATTAGCATATGTACAGCGCTCTGGAACCAAGGGCACTATAAAAATAAATGTAAAAAATAATAATAATGATAATGATAACAACAACTACTACAACACAGTATTGAAGCCCTACTCCTTGCACATCCAGGGACTGTTTGGTGTTTTAAAGGGGTACTCCGGTGCTTAGACATCTAATCCCCTATCCAAAGGATAGGGGATAAGATGCCTGATCGCGGGAGTCCCGCTGCTGGGGACCCCTGTGATTTAGCACGCAGCAACCCAGTTAAAATCAGTCCCCGGAGCTTGTTCGCTCCGGGTCTGATTACCGGCAACCACAGGGCCTACCACAGGGCGAACACGCTCCGGGGACTGATTTTAACTGGGGTGCCGCGTGCAAGATCACGGGGGTCCCCAGCGGCGGGACTCCCGCGATCATCTATCCCCTATCCTTTGGATAGGGGATAAGATGTCTAAGCACCGGAGAACCCTTTTAAGATTTTCCTCTGCAAGACAGACAAGTAACCGCTGCAATTTCTGCGCCAAGTACTCATGAATTGAGAGCTGAAGTAATAGGGATCCGGCACTTGCAGGACTAGGGCAGTATATAGCAGCGGAGACTGGTGTGAGTGCAGACGGGGCAAAATGTGGATATCGGCGGTGCACCTCAGCACAAGCAACAAAATAAAACAGAATAGAATCCAAACGAGATTGCACTCACCATCCACGGACTTTATTCAGCAGAGAGTAGGCATATTCAAGCGGAGGCAGGGGCACACCCGGTGTGCCCCTGCCTCTGCTTGTATATGCCTACACTCTGCTGAATAAAGTCCGTGGATGGTGAGTGCAATCTCGTTTGGATTCTTTTCTGTTTTACACATGAATTGAGTTTGACCCTGTGAGTGCATTATATTACTGCACAGCCGTCACCAGTATAGCCCGGTGCACCCTGCATGTTTTGACTATGGTATATTCTTGGGAATGGGAAAATTGTGATAGGGGAATCAAAGAGGAGAGAGAAGCCTCAGCTACCCGCTTCATCCCTCTCTACTCTCCCATGTTTTGCAAATCAGTCTTTTTTCTTCAGCCTTCTGCAGACACTTGGGGGGAATAGAACCCAACTTCTGCCTTACATACACAACTAATGCAGATCGCTGGAATATTGTGCCGAAGGACGTGGATGTACATAGACTGCAGTACTGTGCTATTATCTTCCCACCAAGTGGTTGCAAGTGGCCACCTGTGGGGTTTACTAATGGATTCATCTAATGCCTTAAATCCGGTGTTCTGCTGCAGAGTCATTTCACTGAAAAGTTGGCCTTCACTGATGGCGTGCGTGCTCCTAAGTAAAATATGAATTGAAATATTCAGCACTGAGTGAACCTTCAGGATGAGGTTATTCGTGACTTCCTGTGATTATATGAAGCTCGTACATTATAAATGTTCTGAAGTCTCCGGAGCCCTGTTCTGCAGGAAGGTTTGGATTTAGCAGGGTAAAATACGCTGTGGATGTGCTACATGTGACCCTACCCCTAAAGATATATAAAGGTATATCTGCTTCAAAGGGAATGTTTCATCAAAAAATGACCTATAGTGAAAATCAAGTTTTTATAAGAATTTTTGGTGATTTTTTTTTCTAATTGCTTCCTTTTTAATACCTATATTATAAAATAATCCCCAAATCCTGCGATTTAAAGGGGATAAGATGTCAGATCGCCGGGTGTCCCACTGCTGGGGACCCCGGGGATTGCCGCTGCGGCACCCCGCTATCATTACTGCACAGAGCGAGTTCGCTCTGTGCGTAATGACGGGCGATACAGGGGCCGGAGCAGCGTGATGTCATGGCTCCGCCCCTCATGACATCACAGCCCGTCCCCTTAATGCAAGTCTATGGCAGGGGGCGTGACGACCGCCACGCCCCCTCCCATAGACTTGTATTGACGGGGGCGAGCCGTGAAGTCACGAGGGGCTTCCGTTTCTAAGCAGTGCATTTTTTGGTAAAAATTACCCCTTATCTTTACTCTGTAGGTCCATACGGTTAAAATGATACCCTACTTATATAGGTTTGATTTTGTCGTACTTCTGAAAAAAATCATAACTACATGCACGAAAATGTATACGTTAAAAATTGTCATCTTCTGAGCCCTATAACTTTTTTTTATCGCTTTTTATTCATTTTGTTATGATATAAAAAGTGACCAAAAATACGCTATTTTGGACTTTGGAATTTTTTGGCACGTACGCCATTGACCGTGCGGTTATATTAACAATATATTTTTAGAGTTTAGACATTTACAATACCACATATGTTTATTTTTATTTACAGAGGTTTTTTTTATGGGAAAAGTGGGGTGATTCAAACTTTTATTAGGGAAGGGGTTAAATGACCTTTGTTAACTTTTTTTTTTGCAGTGTTATAGCTCCCATAGGGGGCTATAACACTGCACACACTGATCTTTTACCCTGATCCCTGCAAAGCCATAGCTTTGCATGGATCAGCGAGTTAGGGGCTTGATTGCTCAAGCCTGTAGCTCAGGCTCGGAGCAATCAAATGCCAATCAGACGCGACGGAGCAAGGTAAGGGGACCTCCGCCCGCGTCCTAGCTGATCGGGACATCACGATTTTATCGTGATAGTCCCGATCAGCCTGACTGAGCTGCCGGGAAGCCTTTACTTTCATATTCAGCACGGCGATCAACAAAATTGAAGAAAAAATTTCATTTTGCAAATTTTGGGGGCTTCCGTTTCTACGCAGTGCATTTTTCGGTAAAAATAACACCTTATCTTTATTCTGTAGGTCCATACGGTTAAAATGATACCCTACTTATATAGGTAGGATATTGTCGTACTTTGAAAAAAAAAACCATAACTACATGCAGGAAAATGTATATGTTAAAAATTTGCATCTTCTAGCCCCTATAACTTTTTTATTTTTCCGCATATGTATGGTTTGAGGGCTCATTTTTTGCGCCATGTTCTGAAGTTTTTATCCATACCATTTTTGTATTGATCGGACTTTTTGATCGCTTTTTATTCATTTTTTCATGATATAAAAAGTGATCAAAAAGACACTATTTTGGACTTTGGAATTTTTTTTGCGTGCACGACATTGACCGTGCGTTTTAATTAACGATATATTTTTATAGTTCGTACATTTTCGCACGCGGCGATACCACATATGTTTAGTTTTATTTACACAGTTTTATTTTTTTATGGGAAAAGGGGGGTGATTCAAACTTTTATTAGGGAAGGGGTTAAATGACCTTTGTTAACTTTTTTTTTTTTTCACTTTTTTTTTGCAGTGCTATAGCTCCCATAGGGACCTATAACACTGCACACACTGATCTCTTATGCTCCCATAGGGACCTATAACACTGCACACACTGATCTCTTATGCTCCCATAGGGACCTATAACACTGCACACACTGATCTCTTATGCTCCCATAGGGACCTATAACACTGCACACACTGATCTCTTATGCTCCCATAGGGACCTATAACACTGCACACACTGATCTCTTATGCTCCCATAGGGACCTATAACACTGCACACACTGATCTCTTATACTCCCATAGGGACCTATAACACTGCACACACTGATCTCTTATGCTCCCATAGGGACCTATAACACTGCACACACTGATCTCTTATGCTCCCATAGGGACCTATAACACTGCACACACTGATCTCTTATGCTCCCATAGGGACCTATAACACTGCACACACTGATCTCTTATACTCCCATAGGGACCTATAACACTGCACATACTGATCTCTTATGCTCCCATAGGGACCTATAACACTGCACACACTGATCTCTTATGCTCCCATAGGGACCTATAACACTGCACACACTGATCTCTTATGCTCCCATAGGGACCTATAACACTGCACACACTGATCTCTTATGCTCCCATAGGGACCTATAACACTGCACACACTGATCTCTTATGCTCCCATAGGGACCTATAACACTGCACACACTGATCTCTTATACTCCCATAGGGACCTATAACACTGCACACACTGATCTCTTATGCTCCCATAGGGACCTATAACACTGCACACACTGATCTCTTATGCTCCCATAGGGACCTATAACACTGCACACACTGATCTCTTATGCTCCCATAGGGACCTATAACACTGCACACACTGATCTCTTATACTCCCATAGGGACCTATAACACTGCACATACTGATCTCTTATGCTCCCATAGGGACCTATAACACTGCACACACTGATCTCTTATGCTCCCATAGGGACCTATAACACTGCACACACTGATCTCTTATGCTCCCATAGGGACCTATAACACTGCACACACTGATCTCTTATGCTCCCATAGGGACCTATAACACTGCACACACTGATCTCTTATGCTCCCATAGGGACCTATAACACTGCACACACTGATCTCTTATACTCCCATAGGGACCTATAACACTGCACACACTGATCTCTTATGCTCCCATAGGGACCTATAACACTGCACACACTGATCTCTTATGCTCCCATAGGGGGCTATAACACTGCACACACTGATCTCTTATGCTCCCATAGGGACCTATAACACTGCACACACTGATCTCTTATGCTCCCATAGGGACCTATAACACTGCACACACTGATCTCTTATGCTCCCATAGGGACCTATAACACTGCACACACTGATCTCTTCTGCTCCCATAGGGACCTATAACACTGCACACACTGATCTCTTATGCTCCCATAGGGACCTATAACACTGCACACACTGATCTCTTATACTCCCATAGGGACCTATAACACTGCACACACTGATCTCTTATGCTCCCATAGGGACCTATAACACTGCACACACTGATCTCTTATGCTCCCATAGGGGGCTATAACACTGCACACACTGATCTCTTATGCTCCCATAGGGACCTATAACACTGCACACACTGATCTCTTATGCTCCCATAGGGACCTATAACACTGCACACACTGATCTCTTATGCTCCCATAGGGACCTATAACACTGCACACACTGATCTCTTCTGCTCCCATAGGGACCTATAACACTGCACACACTGATCTCTTATGCTCCCATAGGGACCTATAACACTGCACACACTGATCTCTTATGCTCCCATAGGGACCTATAACACTGCACACACTGATCTCTTATGCTCCCATAGGACCTATAACACTGCACACACTGATCTCTTATGCTCCCATAGGGACCTATAACACTGCACACACTGATCTCTTATGCTCCCATAGGGACCTATAACACTGCACACACTGATCTCTTATACTCCCATAGGGACCTATAACACTGCACACACTGATCTCTTATGCTCCCATAGGGACCTATAACACTGCACACACTGATCTCTTATGCTCCCATAGGGACCTATAACACTGCACACACTGATCTCTTATGCTCCCATAGGGACCTATAACACTGCACACACTGATCTCTTATGCTCCCATAGGGACCTATAACACTGCACACGCTGATCTCTTATGTTCCCATAGGGACCTATAACACTGAACACACTGATCTCTTATGCTCCCATAGGGACCTATAACACTGCACACGCTGATCTCTTATGCTCCCATAGGGACCTATAACACTGCACACGCTGATCTCTTATGCTCCCATAGGGACCTATAACACTGCACACACTGATCTCTTATGCTCCCATAGGGACCTATAACACTGCACACGCTGATCTCTTATGCTCCCATAGGGACCTATAACACTGCACACACTGATCTCTTATGTTCCCACAGGGACCTATAACACTGCACACACTGATCTCTTATGCTCCCATAGGGACCTATAACACTGCACACACTGATCTCTTATGCTCCCATAGGGACCTATAACACTGCACACACTGATCTCTTATGCTCCCATAGGGACCTATAACACTGCACACACTGATCTCCTATGCTGATCCCTGCAAAGCCATAGCTTTGCACGGATCAGTCAGATAGGGGCTTGATTGCTCAAGCCTGTAGCTCAGGCTTGGAGCAATCAATCGACGATCGGACGCCGCAGAGTCAGGTAAGGAGACCTCCGTCTGCGTCCCAGCTGATCGGAACATCGCGATTTTATCGCGATGTCCCGATCAGCCCGACTGAGCTGCTGTGAAGTGTTTACTTTCGTTTTCAGACGCGGCGGTCAACTTTGATCGCCGCGTCTGTAGGGTTAACAGCGCGCGGCACAACGATCGATGCCGCACACTGTTAACCCAGGGTCCCGGCTATGATTAGCAGCCGGGACCGACCCGGTGTGATGCAGGGTCACGGCGTGACCCCATTTTAAACACCGGGACCGGGCGTAGGGCGTACAGGTACGCCCTACGTCCTTAAGGAGTTAATGGGGTATTCCAGGCAAAAACTTTTTTTTATATATCAACTGGCTCTGGAAAGTTAAATTTGTAAATTACTTCTATTAAAAAATCTTAATCCTTCCAATAGTTATTAGCCTCTGAAGTTTAGTTGCTGTTTTCTGTCTGACTGCTTTCTGATGACTCATGTCCCGGGAGCTGTCCAGCTCCTATGGGGATATTCTCCCATCATGCAAGGGATATTCTCCCATCATGCACAGCTCCCGTGACGTGACATCATCATTGAGCAGTTAGACAGAAAACTTCAGAAGCTAATAACTATCGGAAGGATTAAGATTTTTTAATGGAAGTCATTTACAAATCTGTTTAACTTTCCGGAGCCAGTTCATATATAAAAGAAAGTTTTTGCCTGGAATACCCCTTTAAAACTGATAACCAAGTGACCCTAGTGTCAATATAAATCGTTTTAAGGGAGCAATCTCCACTTATTAACTGAATAGCCCTGCAGTGGCTATCTATTAAGGGATAACACTGGTATTGCTTAAAAAAACAACACTATTGCCGCCTCTACATGTTTCGCTGCCTCCACGGCTTTCTCAAGAGGCAGTGATGGCAATTGCCACCATTGCCTCCTGAGAAAGCCGCGGAGGTGGCGAAACACGTAGAGGCGGCAATAGTATTTTTAAGCGATACCAGTGTTATCCATTAATAGATAGCCACTGCAGGGCTATTCAGTTAATAAGTGGAGATTGCTCCCTTAAAACGATTTATATTGACACTAGGGTCACTTGGTTATCAGTTTTAACATTTTCTTGTTGGGATTTGTATTTTTACATTAGCAATTAAAAGTTATATTTTAGGGGTAAGCAATAGGGGTTTCATACCCCGGGCTTCGGCCTTGGGGTTAAGTTGTATAGTTGTTTATTGGCCTTTTACTACCCCAGGGTAGTTTGTCTAGTCCCTTTTAGCATTTGGTATTCAAACATTTTCTGGTGTACTGTAGAACTTTTTGAGTTTTCTGGTCCTGCTGTTGTCAAATATATCCTTTAGTAAGTGCCCTTTATCTGAGCCATCCAATAAGACTACTACTCATTTCAAAACTACTTCTTCCATCAACTGCTAACATCTCATGTTGCCATTTGTTTTCACTTCTGACATTTGCTATGAGCTTGTAATTCTGGCAAGAATGCTGATTAGTCCCATTATTCTGCCCTACCATAAGTCCTGGGGGGTATCTGAGTACTGGGAGCTATGGTTTGGACTAAAACTAATGACTGGTTGTGCAATTTAGAGACCCATCAGTATTGTAATATACACGTGTATATTAGGCTTGGCACCAGTGTGGTGACACGGGGTGATATTGGTGGAAATACCTGATCACTTCGTGATGCCAGGGCACCGTTATCCTATACACGGTCCGAGGTTGGAGACAGCTTCTCCTGGGCCAGACACGGGGAGTAAATGAACACACCGACATCAGGTTACAGATAACTGTCTTTACTGAGCTGGTGCATTTGGTAATACACAAATAGCTGGCCTTTGATGAGAGAGTGCAGCTTAACCCCTTGGGAGCCCTGTTGCCTTGCTGAAACTCGTGGTGCATACATCAAACAGATTAATACTGACTTGTGAGACAGAAGATTGAATCCTGGTAGCTAGGGTCCTGTCAAGGTACTGAAGACCGTTCTGCAGAGGACACACAGCACATAGAGCACACGAGGACACACAGCACACCTGAGCTAAGCTGTTGCTCAGGAGCCACACCAAGGGGAACATACTCCTCCCCTGCACCTCACTATGTAGGGGAGACTTTTGGGGTTCTTATTGGCAGGTAGGGTCACATGGGGTTCACTGCTCACAATTTAAAGGTACTATCCACATATTAAACATATATACACATAATAATGAAATTAATTTAAAAATATATATTCTCTGATGTTATAGTACATAACTTAATTTAACTGTAGAACTCCAGTGGGCCCAACACCTTGCACTGTCAAGTTGCCCGAGACAGTCCAAAGCCACGGGACAGCTACTGGTGCTGGGACACCACACTAGTGTTGAGTGAGCGAACTGAGATTCGACCCGACCATTAGGTTTTGCTCGTTTACCTGTCAATCAGCTCAAAGGCATGTAGGAAGGAGCAAGAGAGGAGGGCGGTGTTACTGTACACTATAGCCTAACAAGCCGTTCTGAGCGTTCAGTGTGAGCAGGGTACAGAGAGAGAGAGCAGGTCACAATACATAGACAGGGGGAGAGAGAGAAATTGTCACGATTCGGCTAGCTGGATGTGGATCCTCTGTGTCAGAGAGGGATTGGCGTGGACCGTGCCGGTGGACCGGTTCTAAGTTGCTACTGGTATTCACCAGAGCCCGCCGCAAAGCGGGATGGTCTTGCTGCGGCGGTAGCAACCAGGTCGCATCCACCGGCAACGGCTCAACCTCGCTGACTGATGAGAAGGCGTGGGACAGAAGGACTAGACAGAGGCAAGGTCAGACGTAGCAGAAGGTCGGGGCAGGCAGCAAGGTTCGTAATCAAATGTGTATAGCAGAAGATCTGGAACACAGGCTTTGGACAACACTAAACGCTTTCACTGGCACAAGGCAACAAGATCCGGCAAGGAAGTGCAGGGGAAGTGAGGTAATATAGCCAGGGAGCAGGTGGAAGCTAATTAGGCTAATTGGGCCAGGCATCAATCATTGGTGCACTGGCCCTTTAAGTCTCAGAGAGCTGGCGCGCGCGCGCCCTAGAGAGCGGAGCCGCGCGCGCCAGCACATGACAGCCGTGGACCGGGACGGGTAAGTGACTTGGGATGCGATTCGCGAGCGGGCGCGTCCCGCTATGCGAATCGCATCCCCGCCGGCAATGTCAGTGCAGCGCTCCCGGTCAGAGAGAGAGACGCCGTGAGCGCTCCGGGAGGAGCAGGGACCTGGAGCGCTCGGCGTAACAGAAATAGACACTGTGTGTGTGAACAGGAGGCACAATCCCAATTCAGTGCCAGGGGTGGACTGAGGACTGACACCTCATGAGGCCCCCGAGCAATAGAAGAATATGGGGCCCCTGTGTGCCCACCCTTTATAGACACCCCGTTCACATGCTATATAATATATTTCTCCTCCTGTATAGTCTGCTGAGGGTGATAGGGGTTTGGTTCCTTTCATCACACTCCTGTCACTCTTAGACAGTCTGTAGGTGAGATGTCACAATGACAGAAATGTGGCCACCAACGCTCCTATTAGGATAGAATTATCGCTAAGATATTTGATGGTCCGAAGGGAGTCGCAATGGTGACGCCGCCTGCCTCACTGATGTACACTTATGGGGGAAGAGGAGTCAGCACAGCCAGGTGTCCGGCACTAGAGGGGTAGGTTTTCTTTAGCGACTTGGCTGCGCTGACTCTACACCTCTAGAAAGTGTAGGCAGCACAGCAGTGAGTACAGGCTGTAAGTCAAGGCAGCACAGCAATGAGTACAGGCTGTAAGTGTAGGCAGCACAGCAGTGAGTACAGGCTGTAAGTCAAGGCAGCACAGCAGTGAGTACAGGCTGTATGTCAAGGCAGCACAGCAGTGAGTACAGGCTGTAAGTCAAGGCAGCACAGCAGTGAGTACAGGCTAAGTGTAGGCAGCACAGCAGTGAGTACAGGCTGTAAGTCAAGGCAGCACAGCAGTGAGTACAGGCTGTATGTCAAGGCAGCACAGCAGTGAGTAGAGGCTGTAAGTCAAGGCAGCACAGCAGTGAGTACAGGCTGTAAGTCAAGGCAGCACAGCAGTGAGTACAGGCTAAGTGTAGGCAGCACAGCAGTGAGGACAGGCTGTAAGTGTAGGCAGCACAGCAGTGAGAAGTGGTTATGAGTGTACGTCAGTGCGGTGCATCTGTACAGTACAGTACAACTTACACTTACAACCTGAAAGTTGTGAATTGTGAGATGGTACACCCCAGCGGGTGGCACCTGGGGCAGACAGCCCCCCTCCCCCCATCCCCTGAGAGTGATAAGAGTGTGATTACAGCAAAAACACTCCTATCACCCCCACACAGCCGAGGCAGTTCTGGAGGTGACTGCAGTATAATACAGCAAAATAGTAAGTGCAGCTCTAGAGGTGACAGGAGGATAAGAAATGATGTAACAGCAGAATAGTTACTTTAGCTCTGGAGGTGACTAGAG
Source organism: Hyla sarda (assembly GCF_029499605.1). Classification (NCBI taxonomy): domain Eukaryota; kingdom Metazoa; phylum Chordata; class Amphibia; order Anura; family Hylidae; genus Hyla; species Hyla sarda. The sequence goes on along the minus strand of NC_079195.1, from coordinate 36,375,112 downwards.
TATAACACATTATGATAAAACAAAATAGTGAGTGCAGCTCTGGAGGTGACTAGAGTATAATATATGATGCAAGAGCAGAATAGTGATTGCAGCTCGGGAGGTACAGTAACTAAAATATTAGATATAATATAAGAGCAGAATAGTGATTGCAGCTCGGGAGGTACAGTAACTAAAATATTAGATATAATATAAGAGCAGAATAGTGATTGCAGCTCTGGAGATGACTAGAATATTAAATAGGATAAAATAGTGAGTGCAACTCTAGAGGTGACTGGAGGATAAGGAATAACGTAACAGCAGAATAGTGGCTGCAGTTCTGGAGGTGACTGGAGGATACGGCATGGTGTAACAGCAGAATAGTACCGTATTTTTCGCCGTATAACATGCACTTTCTCTTCCCCAAAACTGGGGGGGGGGGGGGAGTTGGTGCGTCTTATACGGCGAATACACACCTATCGCGGCGGTCCCTGCGGCCATCAATGGCCGGGACCCGTGGCTAATACAGGGTATCACCGATCGCGGTGATGCCCTGTATTAACCCTTCAGACGTGGCGATAAAAGATGACCGCCGCGTCTGAAGCGAAAGTGACACTAACCCGGCTGCTCAGTCGGGCTGTTCGGGACCGCCGCGGTGAAATCGCGGCATCCCGAACAGCTTACAGGACACCGGGAGGGACCTTACCTTCTTCCTCAGTGTCTGCTCCGTGCCGGGATCCCCTGCATGGTGGCGTTCTCCTTCGACGTCATCACGCACGCCGTCCCGTCATCCAATAGGAGCGGCGTGCGTATCGATGTGATGACGGCGACGTGATGACGGCGACAGAGAGCGTGGATCCCGGGGAAGAAGACATCGCCCGGGGACGCGGCGACAGCAATGGAGCGACATCCAGGGCAGCGGTGACGGGTCCGGAGCGGCGGGGACACGCAAGTATAACCTCCTATACCAGTGGTCTTCAACCTGCGGACCACCAGATGTTGCAAAACTACAACTCCCAGCATGCCCGGACAGCCAACGGCTGTCCGGGCATGCTGGGAGTTGTAGTTTTGCAACATCTGGAGGTCCGCAGGTTGAAGATCACTGTTGGGTTCAGAATCTTTTTTTTTTCTAGATTTTGCACCTTTAAAATTGGGTGCCTCTTATATGCCGGTGCGTCCTATAGGGCGAAAAATACGGTAAGTGTCGCTCTGGAGGATAATAAATGATGTTACAGCAGAATAGTGAGTGCAGCTCTGTGGATAAGAAATTATGTTATAGCAGAAAAGTGGCGGCAGCTATGGAGGTGAGTGGAGGATAAGGCATGGTGTAACAGCAGAAACTGGGGACTGCAGCTCTGGAGGTGACTAGAGTATAAAACATGATGATAAAACAGAATAGTGAATGCAGCTCTGGAGGTGACTAGAGTATAAAACATGATGATAAAACAGAATAGTGAGTGCAGCTCTGGAGGTGACTAGAGTATAAGAAAAAAATTATCTAAATAGTGGATGACATGCCGGCATCCCACTACATTCTCTAAGATCCATTGGAGGGCTTTAGCTAATTGGTCAAACAACCACACGCTGCTTTTTGATCCGTAAGTCAGTTTGACCGCAAAATAATACCCGCTTAACCCCATACCATTGCCACAAATCACTTTTCACCGGTAATAACTTGAAAGCATTAGCAATGTCCACTTTTGACAACCAGGCACCTTGACCCAGTTTTGAGAGGATCTGAATTGCCTCATCAAGTGAAGCCTACTTCATGCTGAACTCCTCTGACGGGATCGGTGAATTTAAACTGGGAATGATAAGAGGAATGAGGCGCTGACAAATCGTAGATTAAAGGACATCTGCAGCGGGATTAACACTTATCCCCTATCCACAGTATACACAGGATAGGGGATAAGTGTTTGATCGCGGGGGCTCCGACCGCTGGGATCTCCTGTACGGGGCCGCGGCTGTCCCGTGCAGGGGGCGTGCCGGCCGGAGCATGACGTTGCAGCCGGCACGCATCCTCCATACATCTCTATGTTCTAGCGTTCGTGCCTCCCCGTCTCCCCCATAGAACTGTATGGGGACGGGGAGGAGACGGGGAGTCACCGTCGACCTCTAGGTCGACCCTACGTCACCATGAGCGCTAATGGTGGCGCCCCGTTAGGGAGATCGAGGGGGGTCCCAGCGGTCGGACCCCCGGCAATCAAACACTTATCCCCTATCCTGTGGATAGGGGATAAGTGTCACACCGCTGCAGTTGTCCTTTAATCTACGATTTGTCAGCGTTATGGGGGGTATTTATCAATTTTGCCCGTTGACAGTTTCTTTTTACCCTTTTTTTTTTTCACTTTGGTTTTCGTGGACATGCACCAAATTTATCATTTGGTGCAAGTTGTTAGTAATTTTGGCTCAAATGTTGAAATCAGCTGTTCACAGCGCCTTTTACACAGAACTTACCGCCACAGAGGACGCGTATTTTACCCTGTAGAGCAGCCATTTCGGAGTCCCTCCTGCAGTATATCAGCGAGCGACATGAGTTATTTTCTTTTGTGGGGTTTATAGCCACCATGTGAAATGAATTTTATTTTCAACTTGAGTAGTTTTTTTTTTTTTTTTTACTTTAGTGCAGTGGTCTTCAACCTGCGGACCTCCAGATGTTGCAAAACTACAATTCCCAGCATGCCCGGACAGCCGTTGGCTGTCCGGGCATGCTGGGAGTTGTAGTTTTGCAACATCTGGAGGTCCACAGTTTGGAGACCACTGCTTTAGTGCTTTACCTTTCCTGAACCTGTGTGGACATGTCCAATGCTGGCTCAACGGAGGGTGAAGGTCCCTCAGAGACAACTATGTCGCAGGATAGTATTGAGCAGCCCCGGAGGCGTCGCTGCTTTCACAAAAAAAATTTTTGAATGTATTTTGACGCCTTTACATTTTCTGACATTGCTAAGTGTGTTTTCCCTGTGCAAAATTTCTTGGCGGGGATTTGCGCCCCCAGAAAAACGGGATTTGCGCCAAAATTGCACCAAAGATCGATTGGTGCAAATGATGAATTACTGACTAAAGTTGAAATATCACACACAGGACCGTGTGATTTTGAGAAAGTTGTAAAAATGACAGTGGAGAAGATGCGCCAAACTTTGGCGCAAAAAGACACTGCACCAAAGTATTGCACCAAAGTTACATGAAAAAAAAAAACACATAAATCCTTTGATAAATACCCCCCTATGCCTTTGGGGCTGACCCTCCAAGAGGAGAAAGGTGATTAAAGGGGTATTCCAGGCCAAAACTTTTTTTTATATATCAAGTGGCTCCGGAAAGTTAAACAGATTTGTAAATTACTTCTATTAAAAAATCTTAATCCTTCCAAAAGTTATTAGCTTCTGAAGTTGAGTTGTTGTTTTCTGTCTGACTGCTCTCTGATGACTCATGTCCCGGGAGCTGTGCAGTTCCTATGGGGATATTCTCCCATCATGCACAGCTCCCGGGACGTGACATCATCATTGAGCAGTTAGACAGAAAACTTCAGAAGCTAATAACTATTGGAAGGATTAAGATTTTTTAATAGAAGTAATTTACAAATCTGTTTAACTTTCTGGAGCCAGTTGATCTATATATATATATATATAAAAAGGTTTTGTCTGGAATACCCCTTTAACAAATGGACCAATCATGAAACCTTTATCAACTTCATTTTTCAACAACATTGATAATGTAGCTGGATCACTGCTCGCAGACAAGATATTCCTGCATTCATGTGGACTCCGTGGCAGAGCTACGAGGCCTGTATGGAAGCCACTTGTGAAGCCATCCAAAAGCCACCCGTCGCACATAGGCTCAGGATAGGCGCTCAACAAGCAACCTAGGACATTGCCATCCACCACGCCTAGTCAGGACTGTACATTCTAATGCGTACAGGCTGACCGCGCATGAGCTCTGAAACAATTGAAGCAAATGTGCAGCAGCGTGCACTGACCATGATTGCAGGTAGGTAGATTAAAGTTATTGCATTCCTGATTTCGTCCTAGGAATCTGACTGTCCGGCCC
>NC_079195.1:36283592-36366092 GCF_029499605.1 Hyla sarda | reverse complement strand
CAAACTCCACGATGACCCACGGGCCAGCCACACAGGCAAACCTTCCGACTCCGCCCAAGGGAGCAACCTCCGGAACCACTGCCAGAGAAAAACGAGACAAAGCGTCAACACCCAATACCGACCACAGGGAGCACAACCCCAAAATAAATAGTAACTCCAAATAGCGAAGCACTAGGCACAACAAGCCGAACACAAGAAGAAATCCGCAAGAGTAATATCAGTGACAACTCCCCGAATGTCAGACCGACAACACGCCACGATCACTCAAAGCACCCCAGAAAAGAAGAAAAGTAACACCAAATTAGAGCGCTACCAAGCGCAGGGGCCAAGCCAACCCACACAGTATCGTTACAAGTCCAGAACATGAGCTGCCGAAGCAAGCACCCAAAGTCCCACAACCAATACCAAGGCAAAAGCGCTAACAAAACCCAAGCATGGCAGAAACCCACTGACTACCAAGACCCAGGGCTAAACCACGCAGCAACACCACTGGGAAACCAAACCACACCAACAACCAACCAAACCGGCCACATCCGGAAACAGAGCGAGCTGCAACGGGGGACAGAAAGCAGGCCTGTCCACTGCACGACACATGAAAAAACCCCAACCAGCCGAAACGTCAGCCCTTAGTGCACCCGGGGCACATATGCGGGGGCACAGATACCACACACCCTCGGCGGCCAGAGACAACCTGGAGGAAAAAACTCCACCCGGAACCATATTCCACATGGAACAATCAGGAAACCAGCAAGGACCGTAACCGGGGCACCTAGCGAGACCCGAAGAAACCAAAACAGAGAGAAACGCAATCACACCCTGACCACAGGAAAGCAGCAGACCAACGCCAACGCGGCATGCGGAACCCACGCTAATCTACTTAGTATTGTTCCAATTTTAACATATGTGCTGCCGAAGCGAGCACCAAATATGGAACGCTTCACAATTTGCATGTCAGCCTTGCAACAACAAACCACACCCCCACAAGCGCAGAGCACAGGAGAATCACCCTCCGGAATACCACCACGAACAGAAGAACTCACAAGGCAAGGCAAACAGAGACTCAAGCGAACCTACCCCCGGAGACTCAAGCGAAACCTACCCACCGAACACATCAGCTATAGCACCCAAAACGACATACAGAAGTCCCATGCCTACCAGAGATTGGGAAAATACGGAGAGATTAACCAAACAAAAGGGGGAGAAAACCAAAAGAAACAAAACCGTAACTGGGCGGCACCCACCGAATCAGGAAAAGGAACAAGCCGCAGGAGCCAAGTCTGCCAAACCCCGGCCACCCAGAGCGTAAGGCCAAAAGAGCACTCACTGCAGAAAATTTTTTATTTTTTTATGATACCCTACCAAAGCACCCTGAAATAGAGGAGGAAAGCAGGATTAGAACTCTGGTCTCCCACACAATACACATTCAACTGATGGCTGCTCAGACCACTGACCTACAGCCAGAACCCAAGAAGAGACGTACCCAACTCCCAACCAGAGACCAAACTCAACATACACACAGAAACAAAAGGACGAACACTGCACAGAACGCAGCCATAAGCACACTAACCGGGGAAGGGGCCAAGCCCCGCATCAGATTCCACCAATTCCAGAAGATGGAGAAGCCAACAGCTGGAAGAACCACTTCACCACCGCCGCAGGCGTGGGACAAGGCAAGTCGGAGACCGCCGGGTCGCGGGCACTCCGCCACCACACTCACTACCCCTCCACGGGGGGCATTGGAGAGGCAGGAGGAAGAAGGGGGGGGGGAGATCTGGGAACACGGGGCGGAGAGGTGATGGGGGGGGCAGATGCAGTGGGCAGGGGGGGTGTGGTAAGGGAAGAGGTGCCAGCGTGGGCGGAGTGAGAAGCTGGGTAAATGAGAGGGGACGATAGGAGAGCTCAAATAGTTTGCACCGTAATCCGAAAGAGCCCGCAGTACCCTGCCCTTTTCTCGGATTGTTTTTTTTTTTTTTTTTTTGTGAACGCCGTTTATTAATACATACAGTAGAAAAATTGACCGAATATGCTAAACAGAAATGTCATATGTGTATTAAATTACCAATATTATTTATTACGTATATCACGTGTATAATGAAATTTAATATTTATTTATTTCTTTTAATTAAAAATTATTTTATTTGAATTATTCATTTATTTATATTTGCGTGCACGCCATAGACGGAACACTTCAAATGACGACACATTGTTATACCCCAGACATGCACGCATGAGGAGATACCACATACATGCATGTCTGCAACACACAGATTTTTATTTTATTTTTTTATTTATTTATTTTTTAGTTATACCTATATATACATACATACACATATATACACTTTTATTTATTTATTTATTATTATTTTTTTTTTATTATTATTATTATTATTTTAATATATATATATATATATACACACACATATATATATATGTTACGCCGAGCGCTCCGGGTCCCCGCTCCTCCCCGGAGCGCTCGCTACACTCTCCCCGCTGCAGCGCTCCGGTCAGATCCACTGACCCGGGGCGCTGCGATTCCGCTTCCAGCCGGGATGCGATTCGCGATGCGGGTAGCGCCCGCTCGCGATGCGCACCCCGGCTCCCGTACCTGACTCGCTCTCCCTCGGTCCTGTCCCGGCGCGCGCGGCCCCGCTCCCTAGGGCGCGCGCGCGCCGGGTCTTTGCGATTTAAAGGGCCACTGCGCCGCTGATTGGCGCAGTGATTCCAATTAGTGTCTTCACCTGTGCACTTCCCTATATCACCTCACTTCCCCTGCACTTCCTTGCCGGATCTTGTTGCCATCGTGCCAGTGAAAGCGTTTCCTTGTGTGTTCCTAGCCTGTGTTCCAGACCTCCTGCCGTTGCCCCTGACTACGATCCTTGCTGCCTGCCCCGACCTTCTGCTACGTCCGACCTTGCTTCTGTCTACTCCCTTGTACCGCGCCTATCTTCAGCAGCCAGAGAGGTGAGCCGTTGCTAGTGGATACGACCTGGTCACTACCGCCGCAGCAAGACCATCCCGCTTTGCGGCGGGCTCTGGTGAAAACCAGTAGTGACTTAGAACCGATCCACTAGCACGGTCCACGCCAATCCCTCTCTGGCACAGAGGATCCACTACCTGCCAGCCGGCATCGTGACAGTAGATCCGGCCATGGATCCCGCTGAAGTTCCTCTGCCAGTTGTCGCTGACCTTACCACTGTGGTCGCCCAGCAGTCACAACAGATAGCGCAACAAGGCCAACAGCTGTCTCAACTGACCGTTATGCTACAGCAGTTACTACCACAGCTTCAGCAGTCATCTCCTCCGCCAGCTCCTGCACCTCCTCCGCAGCGAGTGGCCGCTCCTGGTCTACGCCTATCCTTGCCGGATAAATTTGATGGGGACTCTAAGTTTTGCCGTGGCTTTCTTTCCCAATGTTCCCTGCATCTGGAGATGATGTCGGACCTGTTTCCCACTGAAAGGTCTAAGGTGGCTTTCGTAGTCAGCCTTCTGTCTGGAAAAGCCCTGTCTTGGGCCACACCGCTCTGGGACCGCAATGACCCCGTCACTGCCTCTGTACACTCCTTCTTCTCGGAAATCCGAAGTGTCTTTGAGGAACCTGCCCGAGCCTCTTCTGCTGAGACTGCCCTGTTGAACCTGGTCCAGGGTAATTCTTCCGTTGGCGAGTATGCCGTACAATTCCGTACTCTTGCTTCAGAATTATCCTGGAATAATGAGGCCCTCTGCGCGACCTTTAAAAAAGGCCTATCCAGCAACATTAAAGATGTTCTGGCCGCATGAGAAATTCCTGCTAATCTACATGAACTCATTCACCTAGCCACTCGCATTGACATGCGTTTTTCCGAAAGGCGTCAGGAGCTCCGCCAAGATATGGACTCTGTTCGCACGAGGCGTTTCTTCTCCTCGGCTCCTCTCTCCTCTGGTCCCCTGCAATCCGTTCCTGTGCCTCCCGCCGTGGAGGCTATGCAGGTCGACCGGTCTCGCCTGACACCTCAAGAGAGGACACGACGCCGCATGGAGAACCTCTGCCTGTACTGTGCTAGTACCGAACACTTCCTGAGGGATTGTCCTATCCGTCCTCCCCGCCTGGAAAGACGTACGCTGACTCCGCACAAAAGTGAGACAGTCCTTGATGTCTACTCTGCTTCTCCACGTCTTACTGTGCCTGTGCGGATGTCTGCCTCTGCCTTCTCCTTCTCTACTGTGGCCTTCTTGGACTCTGGATCTGCAGGAAATTTTATTTTGGCCTCTCTCGTCAACAGGTTCAACATCCCAGTGACCAGTCTCGCCAGACCCCTTTACATCAATTGTGTAAACAATGAAAGATTGGACTGTACCATACGTTTCCGCACGGAGCCCCTTCTAATGAGCATCGGATCTCATCACGAGAGGATTGAACTTTTGGTCCTCCCCAATTGCACCTCGGAAATTCTCCTTGGACTTCCCTGGCTTCAACTTCATTCCCCAACCCTGGATTGGTCCACTGGGGAGATCAAGAGTTGGGGGCCCTCTTGTTCCAAGGACTGTCTAAAACCGGTTCCCAGTAACCCTTGCCGTGACTCTGTGGTTCCTCCAGTAACCGGTCTCCCTAAGGCCTATATGGACTTCGCGGATGTTTTCTGCAAAAAACAAGCTGAGACTCTACCTCCTCACAGGCCTTATGATTGTCCTATCGACCTCCTCCCGGGCACTACTCCACCCCGGGGCAGAATTTATCCTCTCTCTGCCCCAGAGACTCTTGCCATGTCTGAATACGTCCAGGAAAATTTAAAAAAGGGCTTTATCCGTAAATCCTCCTCTCCTGCCGGAGCCGGATTTTTCTTTGTGTCCAAAAAAGATGGCTCCCTACGTCCTTGCATTGACTACCGCGGTCTTAATAAAATCACGGTTAAGAACCGCTACCCCCTACCCCTCATCTCTGAACTCTTTGATCGCCTCCAAGGTGCCCACATCTTTACTAAACTGGACTTAAGAGGTGCTTATAATCTCATCCGCATCAGAGAGGGGGATGAGTGGAAAACGGCATTTAACACCAGAGATGGACACTTTGAGTATCTGGTCATGCCCTTTGGCCTGTGCAACGCCCCTGCTGTCTTCCAAGACTTTGTTAATGAAATTTTTCGTGATCTGTTATACTCCTGTGTTGTTGTATATCTGGACGATATCCTAATTTTTTCTGCCAATCTAGAAGAACACCGCCAGCATGTCCGTATGGTTCTTCAGAGACTTCGTGACAATCAACTCTATGCCAAAATTGAGAAATGTCTGTTTGAATGCCAATCTCTTCCTTTTCTAGGATATTTGGTCTCTGGCCAGGGACTACAAATGGATCCAGACAAACTCTCTGCCGTCTTAGATTGGCCACGCCCCTCCGGACTCCGTGCTATCCAACGCTTTTTGGGGTTCGCCAATTATTACAGGCAATTTATTCCACATTTTTCTACCGTTGTGGCTCCTATCGTGGCTTTAACCAAAAAAAATGCCGATCCCAAGTCTTGGCCTCCTCAAGCGGAAGACGCCTTTAAACGACTCAAGTCTGCCTTTTCTTCGGCTCCCGTGCTCTCCAGACCTGACCCTTCCAAACCCTTCCTATTGGAGGTTGATGCCTCCTCAGTGGGAGCTGGAGCTGTTCTTCTACAAAAAAATTCTTCCGGGCATGCTGTCACTTGTGGTTTTTTTTCTAGGACCTTCTCTCCGGCGGAGAGGAACTACTCCATCGGGGATCGAGAGCTTCTAGCCATTAAATTAGCACTTGAGGAATGGAGGCATCTGCTGGAGGGATCAAGATTTCCAGTTATTATTTACACCGACCACAAGAACCTCTCCTACCTCCAGTCTGCCCAACGGCTGAATCCTCGCCAGGCCCGGTGGTCTCTGTTCTTTGCCCGATTTAATTTTGAGATTCACTTTCGTCCTGCCGATAAGAACATTAGGGCCGATGCTCTCTCTCGTTCCTCGGATGCCTCAGAAGTTGAACTCTCTCCGCAACACATCATTCCACCTGACTGCCTGATCTCCACTTCTCCAGCCTCCATCAGGCAAACTCCTCCAGGAAAGACCTTTGTTTCTCCACGCCAACGCCTCGGAATCCTCAAATGGGGTCACTCCTCCCATCTCGCAGGTCATGTGGGCATCAAGAAATCTGTGCAACTCATCTCCCGCTTCTATTGGTGGCCGACTCTGGAGACGGATGTTGTGGACTTTGTGCGAGCCTGCACTATCTGTGCCCGGGATAAGACTCCTCGCCAGAAGCCCGCTGGTTTTCTTCATCCCCTGCCTGTCCCCGAACAGCCTTGGTCACTGATTGGTATGGATTTTATTACTGATTTACCCCCTTCCCGTGGCAACACTGTTATTTGGGTGGTCGTTGATCGATTCTCCAAAATGGCACATTTCATCCCTCTTCCTGGTCTTCCTTCAGCGCCTCAGTTGGCTAAACAATTTTTTGTACACATTTTTCGTCTTCACGGGTTGCCTACGCAGATCGTCTCGGATAGAGGCGTCCAATTCGTGTCTAAATTCTGGAGGGCTCTCTGTAAACAACTCAAGATTAAATTAAATTTTTCTTCCGCATATCATCCCCAGTCCAATGGACAAGTAGAAAGAATTAACCAGGTCTTGGGTGATTATTTGCGACATTTTGTTTCCTCCCGCCAGGATGACTGGGCAGATCTCCTTCCATGGGCCGAATTCTCGTATAACTTCAGAGTCTCTGAATCTTCCTCCAAATCCCCATTTTTCGTGGTGTACGGCCGTCACCCTCTTCCCCCCCTCCCTACCCCCTTGCCCTCTGGTCTGCCCGCTGTGGATGAAATTTCTCGTGACCTTTCCATCATATGGAGAGAGACCCAAAATTCTCTCTTACAGGCTTCATCACGCATGAAGAAGTTCGCGGATAAGAAAAGAAGAGCTCCTCCCGTTTTTTCCCCTGGAGACAAGGTATGGCTCTCCGCTAAATATGTCCGCTTCCGTGTCCCTAGCTACAAGTTGGGACCACGCTATCTTGGTCCTTTCAAAATTTTGTGTCAAATTAATCCTGTCTCTTACAAACTTCTTCTTCCTCCTTCTCTTCGTATCCCTAATGCCTTTCACGTTTCTCTTCTTAAACCACTCATCCTCAACCGTTTTTCTCCCAAATCTGTTCCTCCCACTCCTGTTTCCGGCTCCTCGGACATCTTCTCCGTCAAAGAGATCTTAGCTTCTAAAAAGGTCAGAGGGAAAACTTTTTTTTTAGTGGACTGGGAGGGTTGTGGTCCTGAAGAGAGATCCTGGGAACCTGAGGACAACATCCTAGACAAAAGTCTGCTCCTCAGGTTCTCAGGCTCTAAGAAGAGGGGGAGACCCAAGGGGGGGGGTACTGTTACGCCGAGCGCTCCGGGTCCCCGCTCCTCCCCGGAGCGCTCGCTACACTCTCCCCGCTGCAGCGCTCAGGTCAGATCCACTGACCCGGGGCGCTGCGATTCCGCTTCCAGCCGGGATGCGATTCGCGATGCGGGTAGCGCCCGCTCGCGATGCGCACCCCGGCTCCCGTACCTGACTCGCTCTCCCTCGGTCCTGTCCCGGCGCGCGCGGCCCCGCTCCCTAGGGCGCGCGCGCGCCGGGTCTTTGCGATTTAAAGGGCCACTGCGCCGCTGATTGGCGCAGTGATTCCAATTAGTGTCTTCACCTGTGCACTTCCCTATATCACCTCACTTCCCCTGCACTTCCTTGCCGGATCTTGTTGCCATCGTGCCAGTGAAAGCGTTTCCTTGTGTGTTCCTAGCCTGTGTTCCAGACCTCCTGCCGTTGCCCCTGACTACGATCCTTGCTGCCTGCCCCGACCTTCTGCTACGTCCGACCTTGCTTCTGTCTACTCCCTTGTACCGCGCCTATCTTCAGCAGCCAGAGAGGTGAGCCGTTGCTAGTGGATACGACCTGGTCACTACCGCCGCAGCAAGACCATCCCGCTTTGCGGCGGGCTCTGGTGAAAACCAGTAGTGACTTAGAACCGATCCACTAGCACGGTCCACGCCAATCCCTCTCTGGCACAGAGGATCCACTACCTGCCAGCCGGCATCGTGACAGTATATATATATATATATATATATATATATATATATATATATATACATACATACACATATATATATATATTTTTTTGTATTACCGTATATACTCGAGTATAAGCCGACCCGAGTATAAGCCGAGACCCCTAATTTCAACCCAAAATCCCAGGAAAAGTTATTGACTCGAGTATAAGCCTAGGGTGGGAAATACCTCATCCCCCTGTCATCATCCAGACCCGTCATTAACATCCTCATCATCATCCCCTTGTCATCATCCCACACATCCCCCCTTCATCATCCCCTTGTCATCATCCCACACATCCCCCCCTTGTCATCATCCCACACATCCCCCCTTCATCATCCCCTTATCATCCCACACATCCCCCCTTCATCATCCCCTTATCATCCCACACATCCCCCCTTCATCATCCCCTTGTCATCATCCCACACATCCCCCCTTCATCATCCCCTTATCATCATCCCACACATCCCCCCTTGTCATCATCCCACACATCCCCCCTTCATCATCCCCTTGTCATCATCCCACACATCCCCCCTTGTCATCATCCCACACATCCCCCTTTATCATCCCCTTATCATCCCACACATCCCCCCTTCATCATCCCCTTATCATCCCACACATCCCCCCTTCATCATCCCCTTGTAATCATCCCACACCCCCCCTTCATCATCCCCACCCCCCTTCATCATCCCCACACCCCCCCTTCATCATCCTCTTCTCATCATTCGCCCTCAGTGGTCTTCAACCTGCGGACCTCCAGAGGTTTCAAAACTACAACTCCCAGCAAGCCCGGGCAGCCATCGGCTGTCCGGGCTTGCTGGGAGTTGTAGTTTTGAAACCTCCGGAGGTCCGCAGGTTGAAGACCACTGCGGCCTTCAACATCATCCAGCCCCCTCTCACCCCCCTTTAGTTCTGAGTACTCACCTCCGCTCGGCGCTGGTCCGGTCCTGCAGGGCTGTCCGGAGAGGAGGTGGTCCGGAGAGGAGGTGGTCCGGTGGGATAGTGGTTCCGGGCTGCTATCTTCACCGGGGGCGCCTCTTCTCCGCGCTTCCGGCCCGGAATAGAGGCGTTGCCTTGACAATGACGCAGAAGTACGTTGGCAATGAACGCACCTCTGCGTCGTTGTCACGGCAACGTGACTATTCTGAGGCCGGGCCCGAAGCGCGGAGAAGAGGCGCCCCCGGTGAAGATAGCAGCCCGGAACCACTATCCCACCGGACCACCTCCTCACCGGACAGTCCTGCAGGACCGGACCAGCGCCGAGCGGAGGTGAGTACTGTACAGAACTAAAGGGGGTGAGAGGGGGCTGGATGATGTTGAAGGCCGCAGTGGTCTTCAACCTGCGGACCTCCGGAGGTTTCAAAACTACAACTCCCAGCAAGCCCGGACAGCCGATGGCTGCCCGGGCTTGCTGGGAGATGTAGTTTTGAAACCTCTGGAAGTCCGCAGGTTGAAGACCACTGCGGGTGGGGGAGTTCACTCGAGTATAAGCCGAGGGGGGTGTTTTCAGCACGAAAAATCGTGCTGAAAAACTCGGCTTATACTCGAGTATATACAGTATTTATTTATTTATTTTTGGGATGGGGAAAAGGGGGCAAACCAAACTTTTATTATTGAAGGGTTAAATGACCTTTATTGACTTAATTCTTTTTTTTTTTTTTTTTTTTTTTTTTTGTTTGTTTGCAATGTTATAGCTCCATAGGAGCCATAACCCTGCACACACTGCTCCTAACACTGATCACTTGCCATGTATTAACATGGCAATGATCGGTGCTATCAACGATTGATTAAGCCTGAATTTCAGGCTTGGAGCAATCAATCAACGAGCGGACGCGCAGGAGGCAGGTAAGTGACCCTCCTGCTGTGTCCCAGCTGATCGGGACAACGCGATTAGATCGCGACTGTCCCGGTCAGCCCGGCTGAGCAGCCGGGATGCTTGAAAGCACATCTTCAGACGCGGCGATGAACTTAGATCGCTGCGTCTAAAGATGTAATGCCGGACATCTGCCCGATCGGCGATGTCCGGCGTAGCATGGGTCCTTGTTGCTAAGAGCAACCGGGACCCCACGGATATAACGCGCGCTCACCTTGAGGAGCGCAAATGGACGTTAATAAGCATCCACTTGCACATAGGGAGTTAAAACAGCAGCAGCCCCCCATGGGCCGCTGCCTCCAGAGCCAGGGGGGGGGGGGGGGGGGAGACAGAGGGGACCGCAAAGAGGAAAAAGAGATGGAGGGGGACAGGGGGGGACAAGGAAAACAGCAGAGCATGCTCATAAGGAGCACACCCTGAGGGAGGGATACAGGCACAGGCAGGGGAGAGGGCTTTGGCCTCGGGCAGGGAAGGGGGCAAAAGGAACGGACGGGACAGGGCTCACAGGGGCCATAGTGGGTAGGAGAGCGGGACTGTGAGAGGTCCGCCAGCCTCCCAAACCCGCCTTGGGTGCAACAGGAGGGGAGGCCAGCTCAGCCATAAGGGAGCATGCCAGCCCTCACCCTCCTGCTCCATCCAGGCCACAAATAAAAGGAAGACACCTACCAGCCAGCAGTCAAAACTCCAGGTCCTGGGCAGATTGAGGGGGAAGGGAGGCACCACAGCTATAAATACCCAGGGGAGGGCCCCTGAAAGCCCGGGAAGCTATTAGACCCCTGATTGGTGCACTCCTTCCCCCCCCCCCCACCCATGGGACATACCACTATAGTTACCTACAAGTTTTTACAGACGGGGGAGGGGGCTAAAAACCTTGCCTGTATATTTCTTAACCCCTTAACTGCTCACCAGTCAGGGGGCAAGATAGTTATGCACAGCTTGCCCCTCCAGTGTGTATGTAGGTATGTATGTGTGTATGTATATGTGTGTGTGTATGTATGTATGTATGTGTATGTATATATGTATTTATGTGTGTATGTATGTATGTATGTGTGTATGTATGTGTGTGTATGTATGTATGTGTATGTATGTATGTAATGTGTGTATGTATGTGTGTATGTATATGTGTGTATGTATGTGTATGTATGTGTGTGTGTATGGTGTGTGTATGTATGTGTGTGTGTGTATATATATATATATATATATATATATATGAGCAAGTGAATCTCTGTATGTGTGTATATATCTGTAAGTGATTGTATGTGTGTACCTGTATGTATGATGTGCTTATTGGCTATATCTTTTAGTATATATTCCATGTTTTATGTGTGTCTGTGTATTTATGTTTCTTAATGTATATTTGTACCTGTATATATGTGTCAAAGTGTCTCTTTGTATGTATGTATATTACCTATGTACTGTATGTGTGTATATTACCTATGTACTGTATGTGTGTATATGACCTATGTACTGTATGTGTGTATATTACCTATGTACTGTATGTGTGTAAATTACCAATGTACTGTATGTGTGTATATGACCTATGTACTGTATGTGCCTTTATGTTATTTGCTTGTATGTATTGTATGAAGCACATTATTAGGGAATTATTGGAGGAATGTAAGCACAGTATATAGGGAATTTATGGAAGCACAGTATATAGGGAATTTATGGAAGCACAGTATATAGGGAATTTATGGAAGCACAGTATATATTTCATTATATTGGAACATTATATTTTTATGTATGCTGGCACTGTGTATAGATCCTTAGGGTGCGTTCACATGTGCCTATTTTTGCTGCAGATTTTGCTTCTCATTGACAATGGGAAGAGAAATCTGCTAAAACAAATCTGCAGCAGAAAATACGCACGTGTGAACGCAGCCTTAGTGGTGGCACAGAATAGTTAAATAATAGTGGCACAGTATATATCTCATTAATGGTGGCACAGTATATAGGGAATTAATAGATGAATGGTGGCACAGTATATAGGGAATTAATAGATGAATGGTGGCACAGTATATAGTTCATTAATGGTGGCACAGTATATAGGGAATTAATAGATGAATGGTGGCACAGTATATAGTTCATTAATGGTGGCACAGTATATAGTTCATTAATGGTGGCACAGTATATAGTTCATTAATGGTGGCACAGTATATAGGGAATTAATAGATGAATGGTGGCACAGTATATAGTTCATTCATGGTGGCACAGTATATAGGGAATTAATAGATGAATGATGGCACAGTATATAGTTCATTAATGGTGGCACAGTATATAGGGAATTAATAGATGAATGGTGGCACAGTATATAGGGAATAAAGGGGGTACGGTCTATAATTAAAGGGAAACTGACAGGCTGTTTACTCGCAGTAACCCAATACACTAGGTTACAGTGCATGTATACAAAAATTGGTCTTCCCGCTTTCTAGGTATTGCCCCACATTGCTAGTATGCGAAGTCAGTCTTGTGCGCAATGGAGGCGGAGCTTCCCTGCCTCCATCCTGTATGCTGTGCTATGCCCGGCCGTCTTTGTATATTTATCATTCTTTTTTTTGCCAACTCTTGTATATTGTAGACTGTAAGCATATATTTGTGTGGTGTCCATCTCTTCAGTGTAAGAACCAGAGCTGTGTGGAGATTCCTGCATATGGTGGGTGCTGGATTATTGGGGATGGGTGCTGGGGGATGGGTGATTGGGGATGGGTGATTGGGGATGGGTGATTGGGGATGGGTGATGGGTGATTGGTGATGGGTGCTGGGTGATTGGTGATGGGTGCTGGGTGATTGGTGCTGGGTGCTGGGTGATGGGTGCTGGGTGATTGGTGATGGATGCTGGGTGATTGGTGCTGGGGGATGGGTGCTGGGTTCTGTCATATAGAGGGCATATAGGAAGAGATTTATTAAAACCTTTGCAGAGGAAAAGCCTTCTGCAAAACAATCTGATTGGTTGCTATGGGCGACTGCACCGCTCTTTCTCTGCACAGGATTTGATAAATCTCCTCTATAATACAGTATATTATAGGGCAGCTGTCACATGTTTTCTGTAAATAAGACTGACAGCACAGCCAAAGTGTATATACACATGGCAGACCTCAGAGAAACTGTTCTTGACTCGATTTTACAAAAACACCAACTTTTATGGGCATAGGAATGTTGAGGATGCCTGGCGGGAGTCCACTGTATCTCTGGGCCGCAGCACATCTGCCCATTAAGTCTGGCAGACGTTTTTTAAATTATGAAAAGTGCCCTCTTTTTTTACTTGAGCCCCTGCCCTCCAAAATGTCTGTGCACGTCCCTGATTCTATCCCTTCCATGGCATTCTGGACCTCTGGAACCAGCCACTTCCTCCTTTGCCAATTGACACCATGAAGTGGAATGGGAAATTGACTGGCAATACCCACACGCTGGTGCTTTCAACCCAGCGAAATGCCTGCAAAAAAGTTCAGTGTCAATTTTTGTCCAATTAGGTTCCTTATTGTGCTGGATCAAAGCTGCCGCTGCTTTCAACAGATACGACTTGTGATAGTCATAGAACATTGTGCCGCCATACTTCCTGCTCAAATCTGCTGCTCAAATCTGCTCAAATGCTATGAAGGGTTTTGATGCTGTCAAAGTCTTCAGATCCTCATCTCCTTGTAATAAATATCAATTATTAAAAATGGCACTCTTTTTTGTGTTATTTAAATGGGCACTGTCACCAACTGTATTTTTTGATATGTTGTAGTACTTATGTACTACAAGATCTCTCTAATGTACTTTTATTATTTTTCTTTTTATTAAAATTGCTTAATTTACATTTTAAAACTGGCCACTAGGGGTCTCCCTCCCAGTGGCCGGCTGCAACCTGGCGTGACGTCACGCCTGAAAAAGGACTGATGCGGCCGGACATCGGTCCTTTCTCATTCAGCCTGCGCTCGCTCCCTGCCTGCCCTGAGCTTGACGGAGGGGACGGGCTAGCGCCACATGTAACTAATAGTTTATCTACACAGGGAACCTCCAACTGTTTCAATACTACAACTCCGAGCATGCCCTGACAGCCAATAGATGTCAGGGCAAGCTGGGAGTTGTAGTGATGAAACTGGAGGCACCCTGTGTAGATGAACTAAGGGCGGAAGTCCCCCCCCCCCCCCCCCCAGCAGGCATCAGTGACGTGGTGCCTGCTGGGGAAATCTGCCTGGTAGTATGCACACTGCCAGGCAGACAAAAGGCATTTTTAATATAGTAAAAATAAAAATTAAAAGCAGGGAGGGGGTTAGGGATAGATGGGCAATAGGCAGGGACAGAAAAAAATAGGATGGTGGGAGCTACTCTTTAAAGGAGAATTCGCAAAAGAAAACACCTTTTCTTTTGCAAATTCTCCTTTAAATAACACAATAAAGAGTGCCATTTTTTAAAATTGGCATTTATAACAAAGAGATGAGGATCTGAAGACTTTGACAGCATCAAAACTCATCATAACATATAAAAAAAATATGACAATTAGAGGTTACATAAAAAAAAAACATAATTGGCTTACAGAGCAAAGACCGATCGGAAATTATTGCTGTGGCTCCTGTTCATTTTGCCATTTAAATTCCAAAGCAAAAAATATCACTTTAAATGGGTATGATATCGAGATAAATCAATTAATGACATGCCGGTCCACGCACATTGTTTATGCCTTAACATGTACCGTATTTTTCGCACTATAGGACGCACCGGCATATAAGACGCACCCAATTTTAAAGGTGCAAAATCTAGAAAAAAAAGATTCTGAACCCAACAGTGATCTTCAACCTGCGGACCTCCAGATGTTGCAAAACTACAACTCCCAGCATGCCCGGACAGCCGTTGGCTGTCCAGGCATGCTGAGAGTTGTAGTTTTGCAACATCTGGAGGTCTGCAGGTTGAAGACCACTGGTATAGGAGATTATACTCACGTGTCCCCGCCACTCCGGACCCGTCACCGCTCGTCACCGCTGCCCTGGATGTTGCTCCATCGCTGTCGCCGCGTCCCCGGGGTGTCCCCGACGCTCCGGACGTCTTCTTCCCCGGGATCCACGCTCTCCGTCGCCGTCATCACATTGTCGTCATCACGTCGCTACGCACTCCGCCCTCTATTGGATGACGGGACGGCATGCGTTACAACGTGATGACGTTGAAGGAGAGCGCCGGCCATGCAGGGGATCCCGGCACGGAGAAGACACCGAGGAGGCAGGTAAGGTCCCTCCCGGTGTCCTGTAAGCTGTTCTGGATGCCGCGATTTCACCTCAGCGGTCCCGAACAGCCCGACTGAGCAGCCGGGTTAAAGTCATTTTCGTTTCAGACGCGGCGTCAGCTTTGGTCGCCGCGTCTGAAGGGTTAATACAGGGCATCACCGCGATCAGTGATGTCCTATATTTTAGCCACGGGTCCCGGCCTTTGATGGCCGCAGGGACTGCCGCGATAGGTGTGTATTCGCCGTATAAGACGCACCAACTTTCCCCCCCCCCCCAGTTTTGGGGAAGAAAAAGTGCGTCTTATACGGCGAAAAATACGGTAGGTGTCATTTGTTCTATGTCGGTAAAACCAAGAGGCCGTTATTCCACCGCATCCGTGAGCACGCACGATCCCTAAAAACCGGAGTAGGAGCAGCGCGATTCATTCAACATATGAATGAAAAACATAAAGGAGAAATTAATACCTTCCAATTCACTGGCATTGAAAGGGTCAAGTATGCACACGAATGACAAAGGAAGAAATCCTAGATAAAAAAAGAAGTAAGGTGGATTTTACGGTTAGAGGCTATGGATATGATAGGTCTGAATGACAGAACGGAGCTAAATGTATTGTTATAATTCTCTCTGTTGTTTTTAGATATGTTTTTATAATCACTTACCTGTCTGATGTTTGTTTACATGTAACCATGGAAACTGAGGGCGGGATTATATAAAGTGTCTCAGAACGCAATGACGTGTAGGTCTGTTGAAGCGTAGGAAGTGCGTGAAACGGTACCGTTGCCCTACGAGACACACCTGCACCGATCTTTGTCTGCACCGCACTTGATGTAACGAGGATCCGTTAATAAACCCTTCTCTGAAGCATTCAATGGTTTGGTGAGTGCCCTGTTTTCATATTCTTCTTGGAGTTTATTTATGGACTGCCTATACATTACACAGTGAGCACAACTCGATTGATCAGAAAGGTGGGATCCAAGAGCCAGCACACAGCATTCACATATAGGTGCTTTAATCAAGGCAGTGCTGAGTTAATCTTTATTGATGGATGTGTACCTGTGATAGAAGCACTCGAGGTAAGAAGCTACAGGCACAAAGGGTGGGCTCACAACCTCCTGGACTGCTGGCACAGAAACTACAGCAGGTACTGCAGGCATGGTATGGGGGGGGGGGGGGTAGCCTTTTCCCTTTCCAGTGACTCAAGTCTGTTCTGAAACCCAGCCATAGAAGACAGAATGGAGCTGGTGGAGCTGCCCAAGCTGTGTACTCTCTCCTGCCGCAGGTCCAGCAACCCCACTGGGGCCAGCAAGAGGTTGATCCATCAGTAACTTGTATAGCTCAGCCTTTCTAGCTGGTGCCACAAAAGGAACTCCCCTTATGCGCAACTCCTCCATGATCTTAGGAATTGTCCACATGCGATATGAAGAGACACTGCCTCTGTCCCAATCCCTTGAAGGAGTCTCCGGAATCGACAAAGTCTCATCAATATATGAAGCATGAGACATGCTGACCGACAACCTGTCCGGTCCAATGACAGGTATCGGTGGACAAACAAAAGAATCATGAATTACTGATATACCAATCACATGTAAAAATCTTTTTTTTTTTCTTACACACCTGTAACTGACTTTCAAAACTCAAAAGCAATGTCACCAAGAGCTATGACCTGAAAAAACAAGCACTGATTATTACTGAGTTGTAGCTGTATAAATGAAAGTATATATTGTTGTAATGTAAGCAACTGTCCTGAAATTAGATTGAAAAACTGTATGACTGGATTTGAACACGCCATGTTAGGAAAGTATAAATAAAACATGTTGATGTTTGCATGAAACAAGTTATTTTTTTATACACTATGCAAATACTATTAATGGGTCAAAGCATATTGCTCTGAAGACATGTCAGTAACATTATGATGCAAGTAACTTCCACCTGAAGGCGTGTCAGGTATGATGGGCAAGTCACTTATGCTACCACTGCGTAAGCGACATTGCTCTGAAGACGTGTCAGTAACAATATGCTGTAAGTAACTTCCCCCTGAAGACGTGTCCGGTATGATGGGCAAGTCTCTTTTCCTAAAATATGACTATGCAAAAGCTAATAAACGTGACTAAAATATGATGTTGCTCTAAAGACGTGTCAGTAACAATATGATGCAAGTAACTTCCACCTGAAGGCGTGTCAGGTATGATGGGCAAGTCACTTATGCTACCACTGCGTAAGCAACATTGCTCTGAAGACGTGTCAGTAGCAATATGCTGTAAGTAATTTCCCCCTGAAGATGTGTCCGGTATGATGGGCAAGTCACTTTTCCTAAAATATGACTATGCAAAAGCTAATAAACGTGACAAAAATATGATGTTGCTCTAAAGACGTGTCAGTAACACTGAAATGCAAGTAACCTGCACCCTTTTTATTAATTTTTTTAACACACCTGTATCTGGTAAGATGCCTATATATGGTAAGTCCCAGAATACTCTGAACCACGCAAATCCAAACTAAAGAAACAATAATAGATTACCACAAGATGCAGGACTAACCAAAATACACTCTAATTACACCCCTCAAGCTAAGTTAATAACTGAGCCTGTGACCCCAGTGAATGTAAACCGCAGTGAAACTGAACCCAGCCTGTGTGACTGATATGCACCGAGACCTGTGTGAAGCCCAATTAGCACCAAACTGCTTTTTTATTATTATTATTATTTTTTTTCAGTAAAGTTAACTTCATAGAACATCAGAGTATAATAATATAACAACTGCTGGCCCCTCAGTGCTGTCTGTGCCCCCATTTGAGCACAGAAACAGCTCTGCAGCAGCTGTCCCTGCTGCCACCAAGCTAATGTGCCAGTTTAAATCTCCCCCCACTCGACGCCTAGCGCCAGCAAAGGGAAACATGAGTCGCTGTGCATAGTACCGGAGGTGCACACAGTACGATGGTGATCTGCGTTTTCAGCATGTGTGCTGCTGCAGCTCCTGACGTGTCAACGCACCATGAAGTTGCTGATGGCCTGCGCCCACCACCTTCAGCATGCCCGGAGCCCCAGATCCAGCTGCGACACAAACAGGAGCGGAGGTGTAAGGGGGCGGACCCTGCGCCAGGTGAGATGAACTGTAACTGCAGAAATTTATTCTGAACACTATTGGGAACATGAAGCAGTGAATAACCAGCAATGATTTGTAGCTGGCCGGTATATAAGCACCTGGACCACCTAAACCTCAGTGTGAAAAACAATCAACAATGCCACGGCGGGCATGCAAAAAAGCCACAGCAGGCAGAAAATAAACCAAGCTGTTAACCCGTATTAACGAGGTAACAGCACTTACCTATCCTGGCCGAGGAAGGGGATTTGTGGGCATTATATAGGCCCACGTTCCTCCCACAAATACAGCCCTGAGGGCTTTAACACATTGTGTCCAGGACTATTATGACATACCCTAAATGCACAAATTAGGTACAAAACAAGGGTTTTTACAGATGTGGCAGTAATCCATGCAAGACCTGTAAATACAGTAAGCCATGTAAAGAGTTTTATAATGCCGAGGGTACCAAGTCTTATCGAATATCTGTGTCAATTGCAAAAACAGCAATGTAATTTTTATTATAGAATGTGAATCATGCAATAAAAAATATGTTGGATGCACCTCAAGAAAACCATAAATTAGAACATCAGAGCATCTTAATGATATTAACAGTAAATCATTAGGCAAAATAAGTCCAGCGCTTCCATGCATTTCATCAATTGCCACAATGGTAAAAACTGATTGAGTTAAAGGCAATCCCAGAGGGGGTGATGTAAAATAAAAGTTGCATAATAAAGAAGCTTTTTTGAAATTTAGGTTAGGGACTAGAGCCCCACAAAGGTTGAATTTAATTTGGCAGCCCTTATTGCATTATCGGTTCACAGGATTATTTGGGGCATTATTTTGTTATGGTTAGGATTTCAGTGTAATTTATGTTTTATGTTTTTACATATTTCATATCTTACCGTTCCACATAGTTTGCATTGTTATATATTTAATAACTGTATGTATAACTGATATATTTGTACTAGTGCAATGTGGTCAAGCAAAAGTTAATTACATTTAGGGTTCAACTAGAGTTAATTCCTCACCTGCTACCTAAGGGCATGTCAGCAGAGGAATGTCAGCGGTAAGCATCGCACGAAACACGTTGGGGGTACGAGATGCGTCACTTGGTGTGAGCGGTGGAGTGTTTCATGGAGTGGAACTGTGATTTAAAAGAAAAAGTTTTACTAAGGAGCTGGATCGGGATGATTTCTTCGAGGATGGCTAGCTGCATGCTTTCTTGCATGCACAGTGACAAGCATATTGTGAGCTTAAAGGGGTATTCCAGGCAAAAACTTTTTTATATACATCAACTGGCTCCGGAAAGTTAAACAGATTTGTAAATTACTTCTATTAAAAAATCTTATTCCTTCCAATAGTTATTAGCTTCTGAAGTTTTCTGTCTAACTCCTCAATGATGATGTCACTTCCCGGGAGCTGTGCATGATGGGAGAATATCCCCAGAGGAGCTGGACAGCTCCCGGGACGTGAGTCATCAGAAAGGAGTTAGACAGAAAACAGCAACTCAACTTCAGAAGCTAATAACTATTGGAAGGATTAAGATTTTTTAATAGAAGTAATTTACAAATCTCTTTAACTTTCCGGAGCCAGTTGATATATATAAAAAAGTTTTTGCCTGGAATACCCCTTTAACCCCTTAAGGACCAGGCCATTTTACACCTTAGGACCAGAGCATTTTTTGAACATCTGACCACTGTCACTTTAAACATTAATAACTCTGGAATGCTTTTAGTTATCATTCTGATTCCGAGACTGTTTTTTCGTGACATATTCTACTTTAACACAGTGGTAAAATTTTGTGGCAACTTGCATCATTTCATGGTGAAAAATCCAAAAATTTGATGGAAAAAATGAAAATTTTGCATTTTTCTAACTTTGAAGCTCTCTGCTTG
The DNA here is from genome assembly GCF_029499605.1 of Hyla sarda. Classification (NCBI taxonomy): domain Eukaryota; kingdom Metazoa; phylum Chordata; class Amphibia; order Anura; family Hylidae; genus Hyla; species Hyla sarda. Next base: position 36,345,975 of record NC_079195.1, on the reverse strand, counting down.
TAAGGAAAATGGATATTCAAAATAAAAAAAAATTTTGGATCACATATACAATATGTCTACTTTATGTTTGCATCATAAAATTGATGTGTTTTTACTTTTGGAAGACACCAGAGGGCTTCAGAGTTCAGCAGCAATTTTCAAATTTTTTAAAAAAAATTCAAACTCACTGTTTTTCAGTGACCAGTTCAGTTTTGAAGTGGATTTGAAGGGTCTTCATATTAGAAATACCCCATAAATGACCCCAATATAAAAACTACACCCCCCCCCCCCAAAGTATTCAAAATGACATTCAGTAAGTGTTTTAACCCTTTAGGTGTTTCACAGGAATAGCAGCAAAGTGAAGGAGAAAATTCAAAATCTTCATTTTTTACACTCGCATGTTCTTGTAGACCCAATTTTTGAATTTTTGCAAGGGGTAAAAGGAGAAAATTTTTACTGGTATCTGTAGCCCAATTTCTCTCGAGTAAGCACATACCTCATATGTCTATGTAAAGTGTTCGGTGGGTGCAGTAGAGGGCTCAGAAGGGAAGGAGCGACAAGGGGATTTTGGAGAGAACATTTTTCTGAAATGGTTTTTGGTGGGCATGTCACCTTTAGGAAGCCCCTATGGTGCCAGGACAGCAAAAAAAACCCACATGGCATTATATTTTGGAAACTAGACCCCCTGGGGAACGTAACAAGGGGTAAAGTGAACGTTAATACCCCACAGGGGTTTCACAACTTTTGCATATGTAAAAAAAAAAAAAAAATGTTACCGAAAATGCTTGGTTTCCCAAACATTTTACATTTTTACAAAGGGTTAAAGCAGAAAATACCCCCCAAAATTTTAAGCCCAATTTCTCCCGATTCAGAAAACACCCCATATGGGGGTGAAAAGTGCTCTGCTGGCGCACTACAGGTCTCAGAAGAGGAGTAGTCACATTTGGCTTTTTGGAAGCAAATTTTGCTCTGGGGGCATGCCGCATTTAGGAAGCCTCTAAGGTGCCAGGACAGCAAAAAAAACACATGGCATTATATTTTGGAAACTAGACCCCTTGGGGAATGTAACAAGGGGTAAAGTGAACCTTAATACCCCACAGGGATTTCACGACTTTTGCATATGTAAAAAAAAATAAAAAATTTTTCACTAAAATGTGGGTTTCCCCACAAATTTCACATTGTTGCAAGGGTTAATAGTAGAAAAGACCCCCCAAAATTTGTAACTTCATCTCTTCTGAGTATGGAGGTACCCCATAAGTGGACGTCAACTGCACTACGGGCGAACTACAATGCTCAGAAGAGAAGGAGTCACATTTGCAAACTTTGCTGAAATGGGGGGGACATGTCGCATTTAGAAAGCTCCTATGGTGCCAGGACAGCAAAATACCCCCCACATGTCATACCATTTTGGAAACTAGACCCCTTGAGGAATGTAACAAGGGGTAAAGTAAGCCTTAATACCCCACAGGGGTTTCACCACTTTTGCATATGTAAAAAAAAATAAAAAATTTTCACTAAAATGTGTGTTTCCCCCAAAATTTTACATTTTTTACAAGGGTTAATAGCAGAAAAGACACCCCACAATTTGTAAATACATTTCTTTGGAGTAAGGACATACCTTATTTTTTGATGATTTAGGCTTGGCGGGTGCACAGCAGTCAGGGACCTTTAGCTTGATATGGAGCCAGGATATGGGACCCCTCCTCAAGGAGCGCTAATGGGGGGAGCACTGAGCCCTAAAATAGGGGAACTCTATGGGAGACAACGGGCCGTAACTGGGGTAGACAGGTGGGGTACAGAGGCCCGTAATATGGGGTACAGTGGGCCAGGAAATTATAAAACATAATAAAACAGGATATGTTTCCAGAATGATGACCCAGAGCATAGCCAAAACTAAAAAAATATGCCCGCCCCCAAACCCTATGCTCTGAGTCATCATTCTGGGAATGTGATGTGTGTGGCCGTCCCTAACCTGTTGCCTCAAATGCGCACCCGCTCAGGTGGAGAGAGAGCGCTGCGCATTTGAGGCAACATAAAAAGTCCCCAATGATAGTGACTCAGTGACCTATGACCCATTTTTTAAAAAACACCCCCAGAGGTCTTATCAGGTTTTGGGTTTTTTTTCAGGTTTTTTGGGGCAATTTAGTGATTTTATGGGGGTTACATTTTGGAATGTACTCTGGACTTGGTACATTGGTCAAATTATGGAAAACTCAAATGAAAAGCCAAAATTTAGTGCTCCATGGAAGTGTGATACTCCCTGAAGCAGCCTATGCAGAGGCCCGGATTATCTGGGCAAGTGTCGCATTGATATGTGGTATCCTTGCGCATCCCCTTCCTGAAACACACTCTGCATTTTTTCTGGGTTCGTCCCTTCTTTCCAGTGGGGGGGGATCACACCTGGAAAGTGCTGGCCGGGGACGATCCTGGCGCCTATAACTCCAGACCCTTGGGAAGTCCGGCCTGATCTTTCCCGGTCGCCAAAGATCAGGAACCTTAGGACTTCTTCTTGGTACTGGAGGAATGTCCCTGTGTTGCCAGCGTACTGGGATAGTACAAAAGCGTTGTACATAGCAACCTGTACCAAGTAGCTCGCAACTTTTTTGTACCATGCCCGTGTTTTCCGCATGGCGTTATATTTCTTGAGGACTTGATCTGAGAGATCAACTCCCCCCATATACCGATTGTTGTCCAGAATACAATCGGGCTTGAGGACTGGTCCCACGGTACCTCGCACAGGGACAGGGGTGCTGCCATTCCCATGAATAGTGGTGGGCATAAGGACATCCCTCTTATCCTTATACTTCACCAACAACAGGTTATCATGGGTCAGGGCACGGGACTCACCCTTGGGAATAGGCGTCTTGACCAAATTTAGAGGGAGGCCTCTCTGGTTTTTCCGCACGGTCCCACAAGCGGACGTGGATCTGGCGGCAAAGGATGTGAAGAGAGGGATGCAGGTATAAAAGTTGTCCACGTACACGTGGTAACCCTTATCCAGCAATGGGTATATAAGGTTCCAAACGTTTTTCCCGCTAACACCCATAGTGGGGGAACAATCTGGGGGTTCAATACGGGAATCTCGTCCCTCATATACTCTAAACCTGCAAGTGTACCCGGAGGTACTCTCGTAGAGTTTAGAGCTTCACGCCATACCGCGCCCGCTTCGAGGGAATATACTGGCGGAAGATGAGTCTCCCCTTAAAACTGATGAGAGACTCATCTACCGAGAGGTCCCTGAGCGGTACTTAGGCCTCCAAAAATTTGGCCCCAAAGTGATGACCGGCCTCACTTTGTAAAGCCGGTCATAGGCGGGATCACCTCGGGGCGGACATGCCGCATTATCTGCATAATGCAGGCATTTCCGAATAGCCTCGAACCGCCTCCGTGTCATCGCCATACTGTAAAGCGGGGTCTGGTAGAGGACGTCCCCGCTCCAGTAATGACGAGCACTTGGTTTTTTGTCCAGGCCCATATGCAGCGAGAGGCCCCAAAATGTCCTCATTTCCGCTGCATCAATGGCGCGCCATTAATTGGACCTGGCCAAAAAGGAATCTGGGTGGTGGGCAATGAACTGCTGGGCGTACAAGTTCGTTTGCTCCACCATTAGATTGACCAGGCTGTCACTGAAAAAAAACTTTAAAAAGTCCAGATCAGTGAAGCCAGCTGTGTCAATCCGGATTCCTGAGTCGCCAACAAACTCAGGAATCCGTGGCTGATAATCCTCTGGGGGGCTCCAGACAGGGTCATCGGAAGGGGGCTCCGGTGCACTTGTCTGGGAGGCCGGACTCCTATTACGAGCATTGCCACTCGTACTAGTGTCGGCCACTGGGTCACTCTCATGGGGGGGGTGTGGCCGTACGGGGGACTCATCATCACTGCTAGATGATGAGGAGGACGATGAAGGGGTTAAAGTGGTACTCCGGTGGAAAACTATATTTTCGGTCAAGAAAGTTATACAGATTTGTAAATTACTTCTATTTAATCATTTTAATCCTTCCAGTACTTATCAGCTCCTGTATGCTCCACAGGAAATTGAGTTGTTCTTTTCTGTCTGGCCACAGTGCTCTCTACTGCCACCTCTGTCCATGTCAGGAACTGTCCAGTGCAGGAGCAAAACCCCATAGAAACCTCTCCTGCTCTGGACAGTTCCTGACATGGACGGAAGTGTCAGCAGAGAACACTGTGGTCAAACTGAAAAGAAATTCAAAAAGAAAAGAACTTCCTCTGTAGTACACAGCATCTGATAAGTACTGGAAGGATTAAGATTTTAAAATAGAAGTAATTTACAAATATTTTTTTAACTTTCTGGCATCAGTTAATACAAAAATAAATAAAATATATAATATATATATATAGCTTTCCTCTGGAGTACCCCTTTAAAGGAAAGAAGTGACTTCTGGATTGCAACAGATTTCCACGGATTCTGGATTGCCACAGATTTCCTGCACCAAACACCTTCCTACCAAACACATGTCCAGTCTCCGCTCTCCGCTGAGTCAGCGCTCCACTCCATCTGCCAGTACTACCCCTGCAAGAGGAAGGAGCAGCAGCAGCATCTTCACGCTGGAGCACATGATGACATAGTTTCTATATTCAGTATTCTCCCCTGACATCAATCGTGACCACAGAGATGTTAACCACCACTGGAAAAACAACCAGGTTAATGCCTGACTCAGCTGCGCCCTTTCTCTGACACCATGAGCCCAGACCCCACAGACTTCTGGGTCACAAGATTAGACCATTGGCCAGAACTTGCCCAGTTTGCCCTAGGTGTTCTGCCTTGTCTACCCTCTAGTGTCGCTTTGAAGAGAGTGTTCAGCTCTCAGAAAAACTGAAATTCACCAAATAAAATGAGGCATGGATCAATGAGGACTTTAAACCTCTTGTGCCAGATGCCACTGATTAGACACTACTACTACCACCCCTGCTGTACGCTGACTACTAATGGACCATCAGCCCAACCACCTCCTGCTGTACGCTAGTTAGGAATGTCAGCGGTAAGCATCCTTGACAAAGTGCTCATGTGCACAAAACACGCTGAGGGGTACGAGATGGGTCACTTGGTGAGCGGTGGAGTGTTTCAAGGAGTGGAACTGTGTTTTATTGCAAAAAGGAAAAGTTTTACTAAAGAGCTGGATCGTGATGATTTCTTCGAGGATGGGAAGCTGGATGCTTTCTTGCATGCACAGTGACAGGCATATTGCAAGCTTAAAGGCATACTCCGGTGGAAAACTTATTTTTTTAAATCAAATTGTGCCAGAAAGTTATACAGATTTGTAAATTATTTTTGAATGGCTGGAGAAATCAGTGCCAATTCCATTGTTTAGCAGATTTACAATCTGTAGCTACTCACAAAACGGATACTTTTTTTAAATGTCTGGATGAACTTGTGCCATCTTCTTTGCTTGGAAAAGGACACTTCGGCTTACGATACCTCCATGTGCATTTTAACACGGGCAGGCATCTACCGACTACCAGGGATACTTGATGCCGCTTTATTTACTGTAAATTGTAATGCCTGTATTCCGTGTTTTTCTGTGTTAGTGTGTATTCACACCTGCTTTTCATGCCTGACCAGTTTTTGCATGTTGTGTGCTTTGGTCAGGATAGTGTTAATGTTTCAAGCCTATAGGCTCCCAGGTGGGGTTATTTAGACCCCAGCTCTGCTGGTATTCCTTGCTGCTAATTTCCACTATGTTTCACATTGCACCTAAGTCTGTGCACATGAGTTCAACAATGGCTTCTTATCCTGTATATGTGTATCTAGATTTTAGCCTTGTTATGTTCACAACTTTGCTCAGGGTTTTAGTTTTATGCTTTGCATATACACTGCTAAAAAAAATAAAGGGAACACTTAAACAGCACAATGTAACTCCAAGTCAATCCCACTCAGAAAGCAACACTGATTGGCAATCAATTTCACATGCTGTTGTGCAAATGGAACAGACAACAGGTAGAAATTATAGGCAATTAGCAAGACACCCCCAATAAAGAAGTGGTTCTGCAGGTGGTGACCACAAACCACTTCTCAGTTCCTATGCTTCCTGGCTGATGTTTTGGTCACTTTTGAATGCTGGCAGGGCTTTCACTCCGGTGGTAGCATGAGACGGAGTCTACAACCCACACAAGTGGTTTAGGTAGTGCAGTTCATCCTGGATGGCCCATCAATGCGGGCTGTGGCAAGAAGGTTTGCTGTGTCTGTCAGTGTAGTGTCCAGAGCAGAGCAGAGCTACCAGGAGACAGGCCAGTACATCAGGAGACGTGGAGGAGGCCGTAGGAGGGAAACAACCCAGCAGCAGGACCCCTACTTCCACCTTTGTGCAAGGAGGAGCAGGGGGAGCACGGCCAGAGCCCTACAAAAATACCTCCAGCAGGTCACAAATGTGCATGTGTGCACTCAAATGGTCAGAAACAGACTACATGAGGGTGGTAAGAGGGCCGAACATCCACAGGTGGGGGTTGTGCTTACAGCCCAACACCGTGCAAGACGTTTGACATTTGCCAGAGAACTTCAAGATTGGCAAATTTGCCACTGGTGCCCTGTGATCTTCACAGATAAAAGCAGGTTCACATTGAGCACATGTGACAGAAGTGACAGAGTCTGAAGACGCCGTGGAGAACATTCTGCTGCCTGCAACATCCTCCAGCATGACCAGTTTGGCGGTGGGTCAGTAATGTGTGTGGTGGCATTTCTTTGTGGGGCCGCACAGCCCTCCGTGTGCGTGCCAGAGGTAGCCTGACTGACATTAGGTACCGAGATGAGATCCTCAGACCCCTTGTGAGACCATATGCTGGTGCGGTTGGCCCTGGGTTCCTCCTAATGCAAGACAATGCTAGACCTCATGTGGCTGGAGTATTTCAGCAGTTCCTGCAAGAGGAAGGCGTTGATGCTATGGACTGGCCCACCCGTTCCCCAGACCAGAATCCAATTAAGCACATCTGGGACATCATGTTTTGTTCCATCCACCAACGTTTTAGCACAGATTGTCCAGAACTTGGCGGATGTTTTAGTCCAGGTCAGGGAGGACATCCATCAGGAGACCATCCTCCACCTCATCAGGAGCATGCCCAGGCGTTGTAGGGAGGTCATACGGGCACGTGGAGGCCACACACACTACTGAGCCTCATTGTGACTTGTTTTAAGGACATTACATCAAAGTTGGATCAGCCTGTAGTGTGGTTTTCTATTGTGACTTTGAGTGTGACTCCATATCCAGACCTCCATGGGTTGATAAATTTGATTTCCATTGATAATTTTTGTGTGATTTTGTTGTCAGCACATTCAACTATGTAAAGACGAAAGTATTTCATACGATTAGTTCATTCATTCAGAACTAGAATGTGTTATCTTAGTGTTCCCTTTTTGAGCAGTGTATTAAGTGTCCTTTGGTTAGACTTATGTTCAGATTGTATTCCGTTATCAGTCCTGTATAGTTCTTGTTCTCAGTCCAGTGTTTGATATTTAGTATTCCTGTTTCAAATCTTGACCCGTCTTCCTCCATGTTATAGCGTTTGGCTTTTGAAGTTTTTTTTTCTTGGAGTCTGTTTAGATTTATCTGGTTCTCAATCCAGTGTTTGGCATTTCGCATTCATGTTTAGAATCTTTTCCCATATTCATCCGTATTATGTAGTTTGGCTTTTGAAGTTTTTCTTGTATCTGTCTAGTGTGAATTGTGTTCCAGTAATCCTGACCTGCATGGTGTCTGACATCAGTTAACCCATTCATCCCCTGCAAATCCTGGTCCTGTTTAGGTGTATTATATTTATCCTGTTTTCCAGTCTTGTTCATATTATCATATCTACCATTTATATTGTCTGTATCTAGTTTCTGTTTGTTGCTATTTGCCATCGCTGAAGTGTAATATTCAGCTTTATGGAAAGTTAGGGCACGCTTCTTCCCTGCCCTACGTGACGTGATCATGACAAAATAAGCCTCAAAAATCCGCCAGGGCATTTAAGAAGCTGTTAGTTACCATGGGTTACCACATGTTGCCATAACTAAGCCTTGAAAACACTTAAAAACTGCTTGAATACATACTTAGCAGTGTTAGAGAGGGCTTCACAGCTGTAAGGCAGTGTTAGAAATATGTTTGGGGCTTATTTAATTGCCAGTTAACGTTGAACCAAACCAAATCAAACCTACAATTTTAACAAAAAGATCCGCGAAACTGGCGAGTCAAACTTTTCAAGTTTACTCAGCACTACTTGGCACGTATTCTCTCAACAGGAATAGGGAAATAAGCTGTTGCCGAACATGTTGTTAGACCCTTCCCACATTCCTGAGAGTTTTTTTCTTCTTCATCTATTGTCAGAATTAAGTCATGACACTCCAATACACAGTCCAGAAAAATAGGTAAAGGTTCAGCTCACCATTAGCAGCATGCAGACCCAGATCACAATGAACTCAGCACACCTTCCAGCGGAAGCCACGGAATGAACAAGGGCCGTGTTCCCAGGTACAAAGGATAAAGCAAAAAAGAGGAAAATCCGGCTCCCAGGACTGGATAAAATTTGTAGCTTTAATGAATCATATTAAAATCCAAAGTAGAAAAAAGAATGAGCTAAAAGCACAAACGAAACGCACCAACGCATTTCGACTTGTTAACAAGTCTTAATCATGGTCAATGCTAAAGACAACAGATATACCTTATATACTATTACAACTGGTGACATCACCCTCTGAAATCAGGTGAACACATGGCAAGAGGTAAAATAAGACATGGATAATATTTGACAGATGGTATATACTGGAGAGTCATTATACAAAAGAAAAGAAAATATACTTAGAAACCTCTAATAGATATAACTCAGGTCGTGTCTGAAATTAAGTTCATACGGGAAGCGAGTATCCAAAACCAAAATCCAATACGCTTCCCGTCTGAACACGGCCCTACTCCAGTCACCACCCTGTGATGGTGGGCGTACCCTCTCTCAGCCAGTCACAGTAATTTGGGGAATAGTACCTGCATGTTTTTCAATGATATGTTTCGTAAAGCCTGACATGGATCTATTTGTAATCTTGTTACTGTCAGGTATATGAAGATGTTCTTGAATTCTAACCTTAAGTTTCCTGCTAGTGCAGCCCACATATTGTAGATTGCACCGTAGGCAGGTAATGCTATAAACTACATGATGCGTTTGACAGTTAATAAAACTTTTTATATTGTGTATCTGTCCAGTAGTGCATGAATGAAATGTAGTTTGATTGGTCATATACTGGCATATAGAACATCTAGAATGGCTACATTTATAACTCCCTTTACAAGTTAACCAAGTGTCCTGTTTAGGTGAGGAGCTAAACTCACTGGGGGACAGAATGTTATGAAGTGATCGTGCCCTGCGGGGTATTACTCGGATGCCGTCCTGAATAATATTAGACATAGTTTTGTCATAGTAAAGAACTGGTAAATGTTTGTAAATTATTTTCTTAATTTCATGAAATTGTTCAGAAAATGGTGTGGTAAATGTGGGTAAAACCTGTGTATTGGATGTGACATTCTGTTTGTCCTGTAAATAGTGGCCAGTAGGTTTGGAATTAACTATATTCTCAGCCCTATTTATAACTTGTGGTTTATAACCTCTGGCTCAAAGACGTTTTTTAATGTCAAGACAGGTGTGAGTGTATGTATGATGATCTGACGAGGCACGTCTGGTCCTAACAAATTCTCCTATGGGCAAATTACGAGTGACGTGTTCTGGGTGGCAACTAGATGAATGGAGAAGACTCTTACCAGCACAAGATTTGCGGAACATCTTAGTATGTATACTCTGAGATTCATGATCTCCTATTAGAGTGATGTCCAAAAAATCTATTTGGTCAAATGAAATGTTACAAGTAAAGATGAGAGATAAATCATTGTTGTTAAGAAAATTAGACAAATCAACTCCTTGTGGCTGTGTACCCCTCCAAATCAGGAGGAGGTCGTCAATGTATCTCCCATACCAACCCACAAGATGGAAAAATGGGTTGGCAGGGGAGAGCAGGACGACCTCCTCCCAATATGCCATATACAAATTGGCTAAGGAGGGGGAAAATTTCGAGCCCATAGGGCAACCAGTTACCTGTAAATAAAATATAGAATCAAAGCAGAAGAAATTATGATGTAGTAAGAAGTGTAGGATATCTAACATGTATTGCTGCAATACTACACTGTATGTGCTGTATTTCTTGAGATGGTATGAAATAGCTAATATAGCTTTATCATGCGGAATGCATGTGTAAAGAGCAGTTATGTCACATGACATCCAACTGTCCCCGTTATTCCATTTGCGCATCTTCATGGCTTGCAATAATGTTTTAGTGTCTCTGATGAATCCTGTAGTTCGAGATACTAACGGTTACAAAATCCATACCTCACAACAATTTAACATTTTCTCAGCAACAAGCTTTGCATGATCTATCTAATAATAAAACATTGATTATCCGTCAATCGGACAAGGGAGGTTCAGTGGCTGTAATGGATGCGTAACTTTACAAAAAGTTGATATTAGAGATGCTGAATGACACACATACCTATCGACGTCTCACTAGTGATCCAACCAACACTGTAAAGAACAAACTATCTCATCTTTTAGAAGAAGGAGTTACACTATCCATCATAACGAAAAGACAAGCAGAATATCTTTTACCAAGTTTCGCCAAATGTCCGGTATTCCATGCTCTCCCTAAGCTACACAAAGATAAATTTCCCCCTCCCTTGAGGCCCATAGTAGCGGGCATCGACTCATTGTTGGAAAGGTGAGTGCATGGTTGGATGGCCTCTTGCAACCGTTAGTATCTCGAACTACAGGATTCATCAGAGACACTAAAACATTATTGCAAGCCATGAAGATGCGCAAATGGAATAACGGGGACAGTTGGATGTCATGTGACATAACTGCTCTTTACACATGCATTCCGCATGATAAAGCTATATTAGCTATTTCATACCATCTCAAGAAATACAGCACATACAGTGTAGTATTGCAGCAATACATGTTAGATGTCCTACAGTTCTTACTACATCATAATTTCTTCTGCTTTGATTCTATATTTTATTTACAGGTAACTGGTTGCCCTATGGGCTCGAAATTTTCCCCCTCCTTAGCCAATTTGTATATGGCATATTGGGAGGAGGTCGTCCTGCTCTCCCCTGCCAACCCATTTTTCCATCTTGTGGGTTGGTATGGGAGATACATTGACGACCTCCTCCTGATTTGGAGGGGTACACAGCCACAAGGAGTTAATTTGTCTAATTTTCTTAACAACAATGATTTATCTGTCATCTTTACTTGTAACATTTCATTTGACCAAATAGATTTTTTGGACATCACTCTAATAGGAGATCATGAATCTCAGAGTATACATACTAAGATGTTCCGCAAATCTTGTGCTGGTAATAGTCTTCTCCATTCATCTAGTTGCCACCCAGAACACGTCACTCGTAATTTGCCCATAGGAGAATTTGTTAGGGCCAGACGTGCCTCGTCAGATCATCATACATACACTCACACCTGTCTTGACATTAAAAAACGTCTTCGAGCCAGAGGTTATAAACCACAAGTTATAAATAGGGCTGAGAATATAGTTAATTCCAAACCTACTGCCCACTATTTACAGGACAAACAGAATGTCACATCCAATACACAGGTTTTACCCACATTTACCACACCATTTTCTGAACAATTTCATGAAATTAAGAAAATAATTTACAAACATTTACCAGTTCTTCACTATGACAAAACTATGTCTAATATTATTCAGGACGGCATCCGAGTAATACCCCGCAGGGCACGATCACTTCATAACATTCTGTCCCCCAGTGAGTTTAGCTCCTCACCTAAACAGGACACTTGGTTAACTTGTAAAGGGAGCTATAAATGTAGCCATTCTAGATGTTCTATATGCCAGTATATGACCAATCAAACTACATTTCATTCATGCACTACTGGACAGATACACAATATAAAAAGTTTTATTAACTGTCAAACGCATCATGTAGTTTATAGCATTACCTGCCTACGGTGCAATCTACAATATGTGGGCTGCACTAGCAGGAAACTTAAGGTTAGAATTCAAGAACATCTTCATATACCTGACAGTAACAAGATTACAAATAGATCCATGTCAGGCTTTACGAAACATATCATTGAAAAACATGCAGGTACTATTCCCCAAATTACTGTGACTGGCTGAGAGAGGGTACGCCCACCATCACGGGGTGGTGACTGGAGTAGGGCCGTGTTCAGACGGGAAGCGTATTGGATTTTGGTTTTGGATACTCGCTTCCCGTATGGACTTAATTTCAGACACGACCTGAGTTATATCTATAAGAGGTTTCTAAGTATATTTTCTTTTCTTTAGTATAATGACTCTCCAGTATATACCATCTGTCAAATATTATCCATGTCTTATTTTACCTCTTGCCATGTGTTCACCTGATTTCAGAGGGTGACGTCACCAGTTGTAATAGTATATAAGGTTTATCTGTTGTCTTTAGCATTGACCATGATTAAGACTTGTTAACAAGTCGAAAAGCGTTGGTGCGTTTCGTTTGTGCTTTTAGCTCATTCTTTTTTCTACTTTGGATTTTAATAAGATTCATTAAAGCTACAAATTTTATCAAGGCCTGGGAGCCGGATTTTCCTCTTTTTTGCTTTGTACTCCAATACACAGATGGTCCTAACGAAAATAGGAGGGTTCAGCCAACATTTCTAATGTCTAATGTTTATTAGTGTTGAGCGGCATAGGCCATATTCGAATTCGCGAATATTCGCGAATATATGGACGAATATTCGTCATATATTGGCGAATATTCGCATATTCGTTATATTCTCGTTTTATTTTCGCGTATGCGAAAATACGCGCATGCGAAAATTAACATATGTGACAATTCGCATATGCGTAAATTAGCATATGCTAATTTTCGCATATGCGAATTTTCGCACGGCAGTCTCACACAGTAGTATTACAGCCTTTTTTTACACCACACAAGCTGGAAGCAGAGAGGGGTGATCACTGTAATGTGTACTGTGAAGAAAAAAAAAAAAAAAAAAACGAATATTCGTAATTACAAATATATAGCGCTATATTCGCGAAATTCGCGAATTCGCGAATATGTGATATTCGCGAATAATATTCGAATTGCGAATATTCGCGAGCAACACTAATGTTTATGACCAACCTAGGACATGGACTGATTTACAGTCTAGGCCATGAGAATCCGTTGACTCTGTGTAGGCTGTTGTTTTAATATTTTTTTTTTATACCGCCCTTGGTTTTAGGGTACTGTACATTTTATTGTACATTGTAATAGGTTAGGGACTTTCCTTAAAAGATGGGTGTTCATGTTTCCTTTAAATGTCTTCACAGTGGGTGAGAGCAGGATATGTCAAGGTAGCGAGTTTTACCCTATGGAGGAAGCACAGGAGAAATATTGGAGATGGTTGTTTGAGGTGCGGACGAGGGAAGAGGACAGGAAGAATTCTTGAGAGGATCGGAGATTATGTGAGGGGTGGCTTCAGGTCGGGGAAACCAGGTTGAAAATTATGGAAGATAAATGGGGGGAGAATGTGGAAAAATAACGAATTATTTTTTCTTTATGTCATGATTTAACGTGTTATTTTAAATATGATATGTGTTTGGGCCATATTGGCTGTTCTTTTTAAGTGTTCCAATCTCCCCTTTATTCTAAGATTCATCTAATATGGAATTCAAAGTGGTATGGCAACATACAAATCATTCTTTTAGAGCTAACTATATGAAAGAGCACTTCATTTTCTTCATCAAACTCTCGACTCCACTTTACTATATCATAGGGAATCGCAACTGCCTCACTTAGCACATAGATACCAATCCATTAATCCAGTATCTACTTACATGGCTCATGGATGTAACTTCATGAATCCATTTGCTCACGAACCACTTGACAACTCAATGACTTACCAAGTGGTCCATGATAATGGCTTGTCAAGTAGTCCATGAGCAAAAGTATTTATGAAGTTACATTTATGAGCCATGTGGGTAGATACTGGATTAATGGAATTATGCCTATATTATCTGCCAAGTGAAGCATTTGTGATTTCATTTAAAATATTGAACTGGACAAACACATACATTATATGTCATTTATGTTATAATGTTTTTGATTCAACAGTTTGTTGCATGCTTGCCATTATTTTGAAGATATTTTTCATTTACTATTAGCAATCTATCTATTATATTGATGATAATATTACTATTCAATATATTTATGGAGATGATCCCAATAGAATGTGATGATATTATTATTTACTATGGTGTAAGCATAAATGTATTCTACAGTATTTTTTATTAATAATATTATGAGGTTTATATCATTTTTTATCCCTGTATTATTTTATTTTGTATGTTTGTGGTGGCCCAGCTTCTCCACCGACGCTAGGTAATAAAAATGTTGCTACACTATTATGTATATTTCATGCTGAAGGCCTAATAACTGTATTTTTACATTGCATATGTGTCTTTGTAAATGTAATATGCAGAGAGCAGGTAAAATAAGTATTTAACACGTCACCATTTTTCTCACAAAATATATTTCCAAAGGCACTATTGACATGAAATTATCACCATATGTTAGTAACAACCCAGGTAATCCAGACATACAAAGAAACAAATAAGATCAGAAAATACAGTATTGCCCATAAGTGAGTTCGGTGTCATGTGACTTGATAGTGTTATATGGTCTCACACTCTCTAGAACTGGTCACTGGAATTTTAACATTGCACCTCATGGCAAAGAACTCTCTGAGGATATGGAAACAAGAATCGTTGCTCTACATAAAGATGGCATGAGGTACAAGAAGATAGCTAATACCCTTAAACTGAGCTGCAGCACGGTGGGCAAGACCATAAAGCAGTTTCACAAGAAAAGTTTCACTAAGAAGAAGCTCCGCCCAAAGAAGTTAAGTGCACATGCTCAGTGTTATGTAAAGAGGTTGTCTTTGGGAAATAGACTTATAAGTACTGCCAGAATTGCTGCAGAGGATATAGTGGTGCGAATCAGCCTGCCAGTGCTCAAACCATACACCACATACTGAATCAAATTGATCTACATGGCTGTCATCCCAGAAAGAAGCCTCTTATAAAGATGAAGCACAAGAAAGTAGACTAACAACATGGATTACTGGAACAATGTACTGTGTTTCTATGTGACCAAGATAAACTTATTTGATTTAGATGGTGTCAAGAGTGTGTGGCAGCAACAAGGTAAGGAGTAGAAAGACAAATGTGTCTAGTCTACAGTCAAGCATGGTGGTGGGAGTGTCTTGGTCTCGGGCTGCTGGCACTTGGGAGCTACGGTTCATTGAGGTAACCATGAATGCTAACATGTATTCCACACACACACACACACACCTTTCACAGACTTGTCCACATTATTCCAACATGATAACAACCCAAACATACCTCCAAGACGAACACCGCCTTGCTAAAGAAGCTGAGGGTAAAGGTGATGGACTGTCCAAGCATGTCTCCAGACTTAAAACCTATTGAGCATCTATTGGTCATCCTCAATCAGAAGGTGTGGGAGTCCAAGGCCTCTAACATCCACCAACTCTGTGTTTTTTTCATGTAGGAGTGGAAGAGGACACCAGTGACAACCTGTGAAGTTCTGGTAAACTCCATGCCCAAGAGGCTTAAGGCAGTGCTGGGAAATAATGGTGGCCACACAGAGTATTGACACTTTGGGCCTCATTTTTGTTGCCAGAGTTTAGACATTAATGGCTGTGTGTTGAGTTATTTTTAGGGGACACAACATTTAACACTGTTGTACAGTCTGTGTAGTCACTACAAACATGTGAGGGGTCACTTATGGGAGAAACTGTATTTAATGAGATGGGTGGACTAGCTTATGGGAGATACTGTATATATTATGTGAGGGGTGGACTTACTTATGGTAGATACTGTATATAATGTAAGGGGTGGACTCACTTATGTGAGATACTGTATATAATATGAGGGGTGGACTCACTTATGGGAGATACTGTATATAATGTGAGGAGTGGACTCACTTATGGGAAATACTGTATATATAATGTGAGGGGTGGACTTACTTATGAGAGATACTGTATATAATGTGAGGGGTGGACTCACTTATGGGAGATACTGTATATATATATGTGGTAGCCCTTGGGGGGTGTATGGTAGTGGTGGTATGGTATAGGTATATAAGGGGTTAACGTTAACCCTAGAAGAGTTCGTGACGCCAGGCTGAGGGCTGGTATGCTGAATCAGTGTTCCGGCTTATCGCCGCCCTTCCCAGTAACGATAGGTGCATAAAATAACTGAAGGTCCACAAGGAGATTTGAACTTGAACTTGAATAACGTTTACTGAAGTACTTGCAATATTCACGGCACAGTAACAGTCTCATACAAACAGTCCTTTGGTTACTTAGTGACTGGCAGTAGTTGCGGACCTTGAGCTAGACAATAAGTCTCTGAATTTAGGAAGGTGATGCTGCAGATTGTTTGGGAAGTGATACACTCTATAATTATAATCGTTCAGCCGTTGCCGCAAGGCTCAGGCCTAACTCACTGCGATTACTGCTGTACAGGTCTTGCTTGCTTGACAGCCCACGAGGTAAGAGAGAGAAACGTGGCGTGGCGAATCACAGGGCCTCCAAAGGTCCTTAAGCTAAATACCATAGAGTTCACCTAGTCACATGACCCGCAGGTCCTGCAACGCTAATGGAAACAAGTAATTGACCATTTATTTACATATATTATGCTATTTACATTAACCTATGCATAAATTACTAATTATACATTAGGATAGAGGCGACTAGGGGTAGACTGGATTAATAGGAATCCCTACGTCTTAGGGACTCTGGCTATGGGGACCCACAAATAAACAAGTACCGTATAGAATGCGGTACTGGGACACCACATATATATATATATATATATATATATATATATATATATAATGTGAGGGGTGGACTCACTTATGGGAGATACTGTATATAATGTGAGGGGTGGACTCACTTATGGGAGATACTGTATATAATGTGAGGGGTGGACTCACTTATGGGAGATACTGTATATATAATGTGAGGGGTGGACTTACTTATGGGAGATACTGTATATAATGTGAGGGGTGGACTCACTTATGGGATATACTGTATATATAATGTGAGGAGTGGACTCACTTATGGGAGATACTGCATATAATGTGAGGGGTGGACTCACTTATGGGAGATACTGTATATATATAATGTGAGGGGTGGAGTCACTTATGGGAGATACTGTATATATAATGTGAGGGGTGGACTCACTTATGGGAGATACTGTATATAATGTGAGGAGTAGACTCACTTATGGGAGATACTGTATATAATGTGAGGGGTGGACTCACTTATGGGAGATACTGTATATATAATGTGAGGGGTGGACTCACTTATGGGATATACTGTATATAATGTGAGGGGTGGACTCACTTATGGGAGATACTGTATATATAATGTGAGGGGTGGACTCACTTATGGGATATACTGTATATAATGTGAGGGGTGGACTCACTTATGGGAGATACTGTATATAATGTGAGGGGTGGACTCACTTATGGGAGATACTGTATATAATGTGAGGGTTTGACTCACTTATGTGGGATACTGTATATAATGTGAGGGGTGGACTCACTTATGGGAGATGCTGTATATATAATGTGATGGGTGGACTCACTTACGGGAGATACTGTATATATAATGTGAGGGGTGGACTCACTTATGGGATATACTGTATATAATGTGAGGGGTGGACTCACTTATGGGATATACTGTATATAATGTGAGGGGTGGACTCACTTATGGGATATACTGTATATAATGTGAGGGATGGACTCACATATGGGAGATACTGTATATATAATGTGAGGGGGGGACTTACTTATGGGAGATACTGTATATAATGTGAGGGGTGGACTCACTTATGGGATATACTGTATATATAATGTGAGGAGTGGACTCACTTATGGGAGATACTGTATATAATGTGAGGGGTGGACTCACTTATGGGAGATACTGTATATATAATGTGAGGAGTGGACTCACTTATGGGAGATACTGTATATAATGTGAGGGGTGGACTCACTTATGGGAGATACTGTATATATAATGTGAGGGGTGGACTTACTTATGGGAGATACTGTATATATAATGTGAGGGGTGGAGTCACTTATAGGATATACTGTATATAATGTGAGGGGTGGAGTCACTTATGGGATATACTGTATATATAATGTGAGGAGTGGACTCACTTATGGGAGATACTGTATATAATGTGAGGGGTGGACTCACTTATGGGAGATACTGTATATATAATGTGAGGGGTGGACTTACTTATGGGAGATACTGTATATAATGTGAGGGGTGGACTCACTTATGGGAGATACTGTATATAATGTGAGGGGTGGACTCAGTTATGGAAGATACTGTATAAATAATGTTAGGGGTGGACTCACTTATGGGATATACTGTATATAATGTGAGGGATGGACTCACATATGGGAGATACTGTATATATAATGTGAGGGGTGGACTTACTTATGGGAGATACTGTATATAATGTGAGGGGTGGACTCACTTATGGGAGATACTGTATATATAATGTGAGGGGTGGACTCACTTATGGGAGATACTGTATATATAATGTGAGGGGTGGACTCACTTATGGGATATACTGTATATATAATGTGAGGGGTGGAGTCACTTATGGGATATACTGTATATATAATGTGATGGGTGGAGTCACTTATGGGATATACTGTATATATAATGTGAGGAGTGGACTCACTTATGGGAGATACTGTATATAATGTGAGGGGTGGACTCACTTATGGGAGATACTGTATATATAATGTGAGGGGTGGACTTACTTATGGGAGATAGTACTGTATATAATGTGAGGGGTGGACTCACTTATGGGAGATACTGTATATAATGTGAGGGGTGGACTCACTTATGGGAGATACTGTATATATAATGTGAGGGGTGGACTCACTTATGGGAGATACTGTATATATAATGTGAGGGGTGGACTCACTTATGGGAGATGCTGTATATAATGTGAGGGGTGGACTCACTTATGGGAGATACTGTATATAATGTGAGGAGTGGACTCACTTATGGGATATACTGTATATATAATGTGAGGGGTGGACTCACTTATGGGAGATACTGTATATATAATGTGAGGGGTGGACTTACTTATGGGAGATACTGTATATAATGTGAGGGGTGGACTCACTTATGGGATATACTGTATATATAATGTGAGGAGTGGACTCACTTATGGGAGATACTGTATATAATGTGAGGGGTGGAATCACTTATGGGAGATACTGTATATAATGTGAGGGGTGGACTCACTTATGGGAGATACTGTATATAATGTGAGGGGTGGACTCGCTTATGGGAGATACTGTATATAATGTGAGGGGTAGACTGACTTATGGGAGATACTGTATATATATAATGTGAGGGGTGGACTCACTTATGGGAGATACTGCATATAATGTGAGGGGTGGACTCACTTATGGGAGATACTGTATATATAATGTGAGGGGTGGAGTCACTTATGGGAGATACTGTATATATAATGTGAGGGGTGGACTCACTTATGGGAGATACTGTATATATAATGTGAGGGGAGGACTCACTTATGGGAGATACTGTATATAATGTGAGGGGTAGACTGACTTATGGGAGATACTGTATATATATATAATGTGAGGGGTGGACTCACTTATGGGAGATACTGCATATAATGTGAGGGGTGGACTCACTTATGGGAGATACTGTATATATATAATGTGAGGGGTGGAGTCACTTATGGGAGATACTGTGTATATAATGTGAGGGGTGGACTCACTTATGGGAGATACTGTATATATAATGTGAGGGGTGGACTCACTTATGGGAGATACTGTATATAATGTGAGGGGTGGACTCACTTATGGGAGATACTGTATATAATGTGAGGGGTGGACTCACTTATGGGAGATACTGTATATATAATGTGAAGGGTGGACTCATTTATGGGAGATACTGTATATATAATGTGAAGGGTGGACTCACTTATGGGATATACTGTATATAATGTGAGGGGAGGACTCACTTATGGGATATACTGTATATATAATGTGAGGGGTGGAGTCACTTATGGGAGATACTGTATATATAATGTGAAGGGTGGACTCACTTATGGGAGATACTGTATATAATGTGAGGGGTGGACTCAGTTATGGGATATATTGTATATATAATGTGAGGGATGGACTCACTTATGGGATATACTGTATATATAATGTGAGGGGTGGACTCACTTATGGGAGATACTGTATATAATGTGAGGGATGGACTCACATATGGGAGATATTGTATATAATGTGAGGGGTGGACTCACTTATGGGAGATACTATATATATAATGTGAGGGGTGGACTCACCTATATGAGATACTGTATATATAATGTGAGGGGTGGACTCACTTATGGGAGATACTGTATATAATGTGAGGGGTGGACTCACTTATGGGAGATACTGTATATAATGTGAGGGGTGGACTCACTTATGGGAGATACTGTATATATAATGTGAGGGGTGGACTCACTTATGGGAGATACTGTATATAATGTGAGGGGTGGACTCACTTATGGGAGATACTGTATATATAATGTGAGGGGTGGACTCACTTATGGGAGATACTGTATATAATGTGAGGGGTGGACTCACTTATGGGAGATACTGTATATGTAATGTGAGGGGTGGACTCACTTATGGGATATACTGTATATATAATGTGAGGGGTGGACTCACTTATGGGAGATACTGCATATAATGTGAGGGGTGGACTCACTTATGGGAGATACTGTATATATATAATGTGAGGGGTGGAGTCACTTATGGGAGATACTGTGTATATAATGTGAGGGGTGGACTCACTTATGGGAGATACTGTATATATAATGTGAGGGGTGGACTCACTTATGGGAGATACTGTATATAATGTGAGGGGTGGACTCACTTATGGGAGATACTGTATATAATGTGAGGGGTGGACTCACTTATGGGAGATACTGTATATATAATGTGAAGGGTGGACTCATTTATGGGAGATACTGTATATATAATGTGAAGGGTGGACTCACTTATGGGATATACTGTATATAATGTGAGGGGAGGACTCACTTATGGGATATACTGTATATATAATGTGAGGGGTGGAGTCACTTATGGGAGATACTGTATATATAATGTGAAGGGTGGACTCACTTATGGGAGATACTGTATATAATGTGAGGGGTGGACTCAGTTATGGGATATATTGTATATATAATGTGAGGGATGGACTCACTTATGGGATATACTGTATATATAATGTGAGGGGTGGACTCACTTATGGGAGATACTGTATATAATGTGAGGGATGGACTCACATATGGGAGATATTGTATATAATGTGAGGGGTGGACTCACTTATGGGAGATACTATATATATAATGTGAGGGGTGGACTCACCTATATGAGATACTGTATATATAATGTGAGGGGTGGACTCACTTATGGGAGATACTGTATATAATGTGAGGGGTGGACTCACTTATGGGAGATACTGTATATAATGTGAGGGGTGGACTCACTTATGGGAGATACTGTATATATAATGTGAGGGGTGGACTCACTTATGGGAGATACTGTATATAATGTGAGGGGTGGACTCACTTATGGGAGATACTGTATATATAATGTGAGGGGTGGACTCACTTATGGGAGATACTGTATATAATGTGAGGGGTGGACTCACTTATGGGAGATACTGTATATGTAATGTGAGGGGTGGACTCACTTATGGGATATACTGTATATATAATGTGAGGGGTGGACTCACTTATGGGATATACTGTATATATAATGTGAGGGGTGGACTCACTTATGGGAGATACTGTATATATATAATGTGAGGGGTGGATTCACTTATGGGAGATACTGTATATATAATGTGAGGGGTGGACTCACTTATGGGAGATACTGTATATAATGTGAGGGGTGGACTCACTTATGGGAGATACTGTATAATGTGAGGGGTGGACTCA
Organism: Hyla sarda; assembly: GCF_029499605.1. NCBI lineage: Eukaryota > Metazoa > Chordata > Amphibia > Anura > Hylidae > Hyla > Hyla sarda. The sequence goes on along the minus strand of NC_079195.1, from coordinate 36,323,885 downwards.
CTTATGGGAGATACTGTATATAATGTGAGGGGTGGACTCACTTATGGGAGATACTGTATATAATGTGAGGGGTGGAGTCACTTATGGGAGATACTGTATATATAATGTGAAGGGTGGACTCACTTATGGGAGATACTGTATATAATGTAAGGGATGGACTCACTTATGGGAGATACTGTATATAATGTGAGGGGTGGACTCACTTATGGGAGATACTGTATATAATGTGAGGGGTGGAGTCACTTATGGGAGATACTGTATATAATGTGAGGGGTGGAGTCACTTATGGGAGATACTGTATATATAATGTGAGGGGTGGACTCACTTTTGGGAGATACTGTATATATAATGTGAGGGGTGGACTCACTTATGGGATATACTGTATATAATGTGAGGGGTGGACTCACTTATGGGAGATACTGTATACATATAATGTGAGGGGTGGAGTCACTTATGGGAGATACTGTATATAATGTGAGGGGTGGGCTCACTTATGGGAGATACTGTATATAATGTGAGGGGTGGACTCACTTATGGGAGATACTGTATATAATGTGAGGGGTGGACTCTCTTATGGGAGATACTGTATATAATGTGAGGGGAGGACTCACTTATGGGAGATACTGTATATATAATGTGAAGGGTGGACTCACTTATGGGAGATACTGTATATAATGTAAGGGGTGGACTAACTTATGGGAGATACTGTATATAATGTGAGGGGTGGAGTCACTTATGGGAGATACTGTATATAATGTGAGGGGTGGAGTCACTTATGGGAGATATTGTATATAATGTGAGGGGTGGAGTCACTTATGGGAGATATTGTATATAATGTGAGGGGTGGAGTCACTTATGGGAGATACTGTATATATAATGTGAGGGGTGGACTCACTTATGGGAGATACTGTATATAATGTGAGGGGTGGAGTCACTTATGGGAGATATTGTATATAATGTGAGGGGTGGAGTCACTTATGGGAGATACTGTATATATAATGTGAGGGGTGGACTCACTTATGGGAGATACTGTATATATAATGTGAGGGGTGGACTCACTTATGGGAGATACTGTATATATAATGTGAAGGGTGGACTCACTTATGGGAGATACTGTATATATAATGTGAGGGGTGGGCTCACTTATGGGAGATACTGTATATATAATGTGAAGGGTGGACTCACTTATGGGATATACTGTATATATAATGTGAGGGGTGGACTCACTTATGGGAGATACTGTATATATAATGTGAGGGGTGGACTCACTTATGGGAGATACTGTATATATAATGTGAGGGGTGGACTCACTTATGGGAGATACTGTATATAATGTGAGGGGTGGACTCACTTATGGGAGATACTGTATATATAATGTGAGGGGTGGACTCACTTATGGGAGATACTGTATATAATGTGAGGGGTGGAATCACTTATGGGGGATACTGTATATATAATGTGAGGGGTGGAGTCACTTATTGGAGATACTGTATATAATGTGAGGGGTGGACTCACTTATGGGGGATACTGTATATATAATGTGAGGGGTGGACTCACTTATGGGAGATACTGTATATATAATGTGAGGGGTGGACTCACTTATGGGAGATACTGTATATATATAATATGAGGGGTGGACTCACTTATGGGAGATACTGTATATATATAATGTGAGGGGTGGACTCACTTATGGTTGATACTGTATATATAATGTGAGGGACGGACTCACTTATGGGAGATACAATATATAATGTTACTTCTGCTTCTGATCTCCCAAGTAAAATTGCCAAGTTGGGCGATGATGCGAGGGCCTCAGTATCAGAGATGGCAACCCTAGTGGATACTGGTCTCCCTAACAGCCGGGGGAACAGCTCAACTAGTAGTGTGGGGGATGGTAACGCAGGTAGGCCAAGACAGTAGTTGTGGTAGGGGATTCTATAATCAGGAAGACGGATAGAATAATTTGTCGCCAAGACCACCTCAACCGAATGGTTTGCTGTCTCCCTGGTGCCAGGGTTCGGCATGTGGTGGAAAGGGTGGACAAATTACTAGGGGGGGCTGGGGATGACCCAGCTGTCGTGGTCCATGGGGGAACCAACGACAGAATACATGGTAGGTGGAGGTCCTTGAAGAATAATTACAAGGAACTAGGTGCCAAGCTGAAGGGAAGGACCTCTAAGGTTGTGTTCTCTGGAATACTTCCTGTGCCATGCGCATCGCAGGAAAGACAGCGGGAGCTTAGGGAGTTAAATGCATGGCTTAAGTCGTGGTGTGAGGGGGAAGGGTTTGGGTTTTTAGAGCACTGGGCTGACTTTTCATTGGGGTACAAACTCTATTCTACGGATAATTTGCACCTGAATGGAAGGGGGTCCGCTGTGCTGGGGGAGAGAATCCTGGAAGGGGTGGCTGAGTATTTAAACTAGGTGAGTGGGGGGAGGATAGGTTAGAGAGGGGTCAGGACAAAATGGTGGGTGGAGAGGAGTCCTGTGGGGGGAGGTTAAGAGCAGTGGATAAGGAGATTCATGCGTTACAAACCAGCTGTAAAAATAAATGTAGCCCGAAAAATTGTAATCCCAATAATTCAAAAAATTGCATTAGCACCAATAACTCAATAACTACAATAAGCCCCATTAACTCAAAAAATACCATTAGCCCCAATAACTTAAATAACAACGTTAGACGCAATAACGCAAAAAACCCCATTAGCCCCAATAACTTAAATAATACCGTTAGCCCCAATAACTTAAATAATAACGTTAGACCCAATAACTCAAAAAATCCCATTAGCCCCAATAACTTAAATAGTACAATTAGCCCTTATAACTCAAATAATAACATTAACCCCAATAATCTGAAAATCCCATTAGTGAGACTATATGTGTAAAACTTAATGGAAATGTAAAGTGTATGTTCACAAATGCCAGAAGCCTAGCAAATAAAATGGGGGAGCTTGAGGCCTTGATACTGGAGGAACATATTGATATAGTTGGGGTCACTGAGACATGGCTGGTGATATAGTTGGGGTCACTGAGACATGGCTGGACTCCTCGCATGACTGGGCCGTTAATCTGCAGGGGTTTACATTGTTTCGCAAGGATAGAATGAACAGAAAAGGTGGTGGAGTCTGTCTGTATGTAAGAAGTAGTATGAAAGTCAGTGTGAACGATGCCATAGTGTGTGATGATTCTGAGGATGTGGAATCATTGTGGGTAGAATTACAAAAGGAGGGAAATACTGAAAAAATAATATTTGGTGTAATCTACAGACCCCCTAATATCACTGAAGAGATAGAAGGTCGACTGTATAAACAAATAGAGAGGGCCACCCGGGCAGGTACAGTGGTAATAATGGGAGATTTTAACTATCCAGATATAGATTGGGGTCCGGGGTTGGCTAAAACTACAAAGGGGAGAAGATTCCTAAATTTATTGCAGGATAATTTTATGGGCCAGTTTGTGGAGGACCCAACAAGAAGTGATGCCTTGTTGGATCTGATCATTTCCAACAACGCAGAGCTGGTTGGTAATGTAACTGTGCGGAAAAAACCTTGGTAATAGCGACCACAATATAGTTACTTTTGACTTAAAATGTAGAAAACAAAGACAGACGGGGAAGGCAAAAACATATAACTTTAAAAAGGCAAATTTCCCTGGGTTGAGATCTGCACTACAGGACATAGACTGGGGGGAGGTGTTCTCAAATACTGATACAGAAGGTAAATGGGACATCTTTAAATCAACTCTAAATAACTATACAGCTAAATATATACCAAAGGGGAACAAATATAAACGATTAAAACTAAATCCTACATGGCTGACAAATGAGGTTAAAAGAGCAATAAACAACAAAAAAATAGCCTTCAAAAAATACAAATCTGATGGGTCAGCGATAACATTTAAACAATACAAGGAGCTTAATAAAATCTGTAAAAATGTAATAAAAACAGCAAAAATTCAAAATGAGAGACAGGTGGCCAAAGAAAGCAAAACTAATTCTAAATATTTTTTTTAGATATATAAATACAAAAAAACCAAGGACAGAGCATGTAGGACCCCTTAATAATGATAATGGGGAGGTTGTCACGGGCGATCAAGAGAAGGCGGAGCTACTGAATGGGTTCTTTAGTTCTGTATACACTATGGAAAAAGAAGCTGACATTGGCCAGGTCAGTGCTGGTAACACATCATGTACAGGTCAGTGCTGGTAACACATCATATAATGTATTGAACTGGCTTAATGTAGAGATGGTACAAGGTAAGTTAAGTAAAGTAAATGTAAGCAAATCTCCAGGGCCGGATGGACTACACCCAAGAGTTCTTAGAGAGGTAAGTTCAGTAATATCTGTACCCCTGTTCATGATATTTAGAGATTCTCTGGTGTCTGGTATTGTGCCAAGGGACTGGCGCAAGGCTAATGTGGTACCAATCTTCAAGAAGGGCTCTAGGTCTTCCCCAGGAAACTATAGACCGGTAAGTTTAACGTGCATTGTGGGTAAATTGTTTGAAGGACTTATAAGGGATTACATACAGGAATACATAGGGGATAATAGTATTATAAGTGATAGCCAGCATGGGTTTACTAAGGATAGAAGTTGTCAAACCAATCTAATTTGCTTTTATGAAGAGGTGAGTAGAAGCCTTGACAGAGGAATGGCTGTGGATATAGTGTTTCTGGATTTTGCTAAAGCGTTTGATACTGTCCCTCACAGACGTCTGACAGGTAAGTTAAGGTCCTTGGGCTTGGAAACTTTATTTTGTAACTGGATTGAACACTGGCTCATGGATCGTACCCAGAGAGTGGTGGTCAATGATTCGTACTCTGATTGGTCCCCGGTTATTAGTGGTGTACCCCAAGGTTCAGTACTGGGCCCGCTGCTGTTTAATTTATTTATCAATGATATAGAGGATGGTATTATCAGCTCTGTTTCTATCTTTGCAGATGACACCAAGCTTTGTAGCACGGTACAGTCTATAGAGGATGTGCATAAGTTACAAGATGACTTGGATAGACTAAGTGTCTGGGCATCCACTTGGCAAATGAGGTTCAATGTGGATAAATGTAAAGTTATGCATCTGGGTACTAATAACCAGCATGCATCGTATGTCTTAGGGGGGATTAAACTGGCAGAGTCACTGGTAGAGAAGGATCTGGGTGTACTTGTAGATCACAGACTACAGAATAGCACAATGTCAGGCTGCTGCTTCCAAAGCCGGCAGGATATTGTCATGTATCAAAAGAGGCATGGACTCAAGGGACAGGGACATAATACTCCCCCTTTATAAATCATTGGTACGGCCTCACCTGGAATATGCTGTTCAGTTTTGGTCGCCTGTCCATAAAAGGGACACTGCGGAGTTGAAAAGGGTGCAGAGACGCGCGACTAAACTAATATGGGGCATGGAACATCTTAGCTATGAGGAGCGATTAAAGGAGTTACAATTGTTTAGTCTTGAGAAGAGACGTTTAAGGGGGGATATGATAAACGTATATAAGTATATAAATGGCCCATACAAAAAATATGGAGAAAAACTGTTCCAGGTTAAACCCCCCCAAAGGACGAGGGGGCACTCCCTCCGTCTGGAGAAGAAAAGGTTTAGTCTAAAGGGGCGACACGCCTTCTTTACTGTGAGGACTGTGAATTTATGGAACGGTCTACCTCAGGAACTGGTCACAGCAGGAACAATTAACAGCTTTAAAACAGGGTTAGATACATTCCTGGAACAAAATAACATTAATGCTTATGCAGAATTATAAAACTACATCCCTTTCCCTTATCCCCTTACACCCTTCCCTTCAATTCCCTGGTTGGACTTGATGGACGTATGTCTTTTTTCAACCATACTAACTATGTAACTATGTAATGTGAGGGGTGGTGGACTCGCTTATGGGGGATACTGTATATATAATGTGAGGGGTGGACTCACTTATGGGAGATACTGTATATAATGTGAGGGGTGGACTCACTTATGGGATATACTGTCTATATAATGTGAGGGGTGGACTCACTTATGGGAGATACTGTATATATAATGTGAGGGGTGGACTCACTTATGGGAGATACTGTATATAATGTGATGGACGGACTCACTTATGGGAGATACTGTAAATATAATGTGAGGGGTGGACTCACTTATGGGAGATACTGTATATATAATGTGAGGGACGGACTCACTTATGGGAGATACTGTAAATATAATGTGAGGGGTGGACTCACTTATGGGAGATACTGTATATATAATGTGAGGGGTGGAGTCACTTATTGGAGATATTGTATATAATGTGAGGGGTGGACTCACTTATAGGAGATACTGTATATATAATGTGAGGGGTGGACTCACTTATGGGAGATACTGTATATATAATGTGAGGGGTGGGCTCACTTATGGGAGATACTGTATATATAATGTGAGGGGTGGGCTCACTTATGGGATATACTGTATATATAATGTGAGGGGTGGACTCACTTATGGGAGTTACTGTATATAATGTGAGGGGTGGACTCACTTATGGGATATACTGTATATATAATGTGAGGGGTGGACTCACTTATGGGAGTTACTGTATATAATGTGAGGGGTGGACTCACTTATGGGAGATACTGTATATATAATGTGAGGGACGGACTCACTTATGGGAGATACAATATATAATGTGAGGGGTGGACTCGCTTATGGGGGATACTGTATATATAATGTGAGGGGTGGAGTCACTTATGGGAGATACTGTATATAATGTGAGGGGTGGACTCACTTATGGGATATACTGTATATATAATGTGAGGGGTGGACTCACTTATGGGATATACTGTATATATAATGTGAGGGGTGGACTCACTTATGGGAGATACTGTATATCATGTGAGGGGTGGACTCACTTATGGGAGATACTGTATATATAATGTGAGGGGTGGACTCACTTATGGGAGATACTGTATATATAATGTGAGGGGTGGACTCACTTATGGGAGATACTGTATATATAATGTGAGGGGTGGACTCACTTATGGGAGATACTGTATATAATGTGAGGGGTGGACTCACTTATGGGAGATACTATATATAATGTGAGGAGTGGACTCACTTATGGGAGATACTGTATATATAATGTGAGGGGTGGAGTCACTTATGGGATATACTGTATATAATGTGAGGGGTGGACTCACTTATGGGAGATACTGTATATAATGTGAGGGGTGGAATCACTTATGGGGGATACTGTATATATAATGTGAGGGGTGGAGTCACTTATGGGAGACACTGTATATATAATGTGAGGGGTGGACTCACTTATGGGAGATACTGTATATATAATGTGAGTGTGACTCCATATACAGACCTCCATGGGTTGATGAATTTGATTTCCATTGATAATAATTTTGGGTGATTTTGTTGTCAGCGCATTCAACTATATAAAGACGAAAGTATTTCATACGATTAGTTCATTCAGTCAGATCTAGGATGTGTTATCTTACTGTTCCCTTTATTATTTTGAGCAGTGTATATAACTCTCTGGCTTAGGAATTTTACTTCAGGTATCCTGAAGAGCCTAGTCTCATCTTTCTCTTTAATATCCACAATATAAATTGACATAGGTCACGAGAGGTGACCGAAACGTCATTTCATTTGTGTGATTGAATAAAGCCACCATTTAATCACGGACTGGAGTGCTGCTGTGCTTCTATCTGCTGTATCTAGTGGGGACTTCTGGACCAGGACCTGACCTCGGCTTGTAACCATTCATCAATAATTGTGTGCTGCTCTATATCGCTACTACACAATAGACAATCTGTAGATTTATAGTAATTACTCATACCCTACAAATAGAATAAAGGATACGTGTATGATTATGGGAGTCAGACTGTTGGGATCAGGAGTCAAGTCCTGGAAAAAAAAAGTGTGGGAACTCACCCAAGATTTCTAATACACCCCCCCCCCCCCCCCTCCCAGTTTGCGCAAGAAAAAAAATGTATCCAAGCTAAAACTTGACATCCTGAGGAGAAGGACCAATGTAGGTACTGGAGGGATAGAACCAGCACTAATGCAGCCACCCCTAGTGGGCGGCTACACTTTCACTGCAGGGTTTGCCCTCATAGCAGGTGCTCAAGCACCCATGACTCGTCCCAAGCAGCAGGTAGACCTGATTACACCCGGTCGCTACTGCATGTCACCCTTTAATCCAGCCAGCCTTTCTGAGACCCATATCAGAAATACCTTTTATACCTCAAGGTGGCTTGATGGACATGCACAGGGCAATGCCCCTACTGATGCCCCTACTATGTATGTTCCTTTTAACCCATCCCAAGCAACTACCCTTGTATCTCAACTCCCTGACCCAGAGAAACAACCAATGCCCTTTTACCTTCAACAATTCAACAATCTTACTCTGCTTAATTTAAGGATCTACAGAGCCTATGTCAGATTAAGGCTGGTGATGCTTACTCACCAATTATGGAACCGCATCTCCAGAAAGGACACTACCCTGAGGAAACTACCTACTGGTCATGCACCTACTTCTGTGAGCTCCTATTAAAATGGGCCCAAGACAGATTAGCAGATCAAGCAACTAGTGTCCATGATATAATCCAGGACAAAGGTGAATCTGTTGAAAAATACTATGCCCGACTCAAGCAACTCTCATGATCTTGGATTTGACTCATCTAAGAAATCACATTCAAAAATGTTATCCTCTGCTTTTGTCAATGGCCTAAAGGACCCGGTAAAGAAGGGCCTTGTTCTATCATGCCCAGAATACAGAGTGCTGACACTTGATACCCTACTCTTAGTGGCAATAGGCTTAGAATCTAGCCAAGCTCTCACCAAGAAACCTACCCCTCTTATGATGACTGGGGATTGCCTGCCACCAGGACAGCGCCAACCTGTAGTCTGCTACAACTGCCACAAGCCTGGCCACTATAAACGTGACTGCAGATCCCCAAGGAGATCTGGACCCCCACAAGGTCAATACTTGGCCAATTACCAATACCAACAACCCAATGGCCCACATGGTACTCAAGAGCCCTCTGGATACTCCCAAAACCTAGGTCAAAGACCTACCTGGAATTTGCTACTATAGGATTTGGGCAAGCCTGTGTCTCGCTCACCTTCTATGGCCTTCTGGCTAAAGTGACACTACCCACTGAAGGACACCCTACAACCTTTCTTATAGACACAGGTGCAGCCAGAAGTGTAATTACGGCCCAAGACCTGCCATCTGAATCTTTCCTCTCAAATATAGATGTGTCATGTGTAGGGGTTGATGGTTTCCCCCCAAACTAATCTCACAAAGCCTCTAAGCATAGTCAACTTCCCCCACTTACTGGCCAGATTTATAGTTTCAGACACTTGTCCACTCAACCTGTTAGGAGCAGACGTTCTGTCCAGACTCCAAGCCTTCTTTAAATTTAGCAAAGATGGAACTATGTCCATCTCATCCCCTCTGGAGATTGAGGATGTCTCTGCTCTATGCTTATCCTGATTATGTTGGCTCTCCATAAAACTCCCACCTCCACAATCCCATCAGATGTACTTGCTTGTATACCAGTCAGTCTCTGGCCAACTGGTCCAGAAGACATTGGCAAACTTAAGGTCCCACCTGTCATGGTCACTCTCAAGCCAGGAGCCCCACTGCCTAGAAAACCCCAGTACCCACTTAAGATTGCCAATCTGAGGCTACCTCTAAACAAGTTCAGACACTGGTCAGCAATGGGGCTCTCACACCATGTACTTCTCCCTGAAACACACCCCTATTCCCGGTCAAGAAAAAGACTGCCAAGGGGGAACCTGAGAAGTACAGGATGGTTCAAGATCTTAGAGCCCTGAATGAAGCCACAGTACTAGACACCACTATTGTTCCCAATCCCCATACTCTGCTGTCAAGGGTTCCCCCTACTGCAAAGTATTTGACTGTTGTCGACCTCAGCAATGCTTTATTTAGCATACCTTTGGATCCCAGATGCTGGTATTTATTCACCTTCACCCACGAAGGACAGCAGTACACTTGGACTGTCATGCCCCAAGGAGCTCAAAACTCACACAGCCAGTTTGTTAAAGCCATGACTCTCATACTATCCACCTGGCAAGAACAGAACCCATCCGTGGTACTTCTTATCTATGTGGATGATCTTCTTTTATGTGCTTAGGACCTCATGTGCAGAAAAACAGTCTAAAGGTCTCCTCTGTTACCTAGCTGACCAAGGCTGCAAAGCCTCAAAACAGAAACTTCAGTGGTGTTCCACCTTAGTTGTGTTCCTTGGCCACTGCATCTCACAAGGCACCAGACACCTTACTCAAGACAGAATTCAAACCATACAGGATATCCCTGTACCAGCAAGACGCAAGGCTTTACATGCCTTCCTTGGACTGATCTCCTACTGTCGGTCATGGATCACAGAAGCCTCTCTATTGATGCAGCCTCTCTACGATGCTTTGAGGACGGTTCCCTTTGACCTCTCTGAGGAGGCTATCTCCAACCTAAAACTCAAGGATGCCATCTCCTCAGCACCTGCACTTGGCCTGTAAGACTATGACAAACCCTTCAAGCTCTTTGTCTCAGAACAACAGGGACATGTCGCTGGTGTCTTAGCCCAGTCTCACGGCGGTAGGACAAGACCTATTGGATATTACTCTTGCAGACTCGATGCTGTGGCCAGAGGAGGCCCATCCTGCCTTAGGGCTGTCTTTGCTGCAAAGGCCCTCCTGGACAAAACTTCTGACCTAGTTCTTTGTCATGATCTCATTCTTCTGGCTCCTCATGACATCTTTGCAATTCTTAACCAGACTCAGCCAAAACATCTCTCCACAGCAAGACATCTCAGACTACAGTGCTCACTCTTGATACCTGACAATGTCACCCTCCAAAGATGCAATGTTCTTAACCCCTCCACCCTGCTTCCACTTCCTGAGGGGGGAAATGAAGATGATGAAGAGGATCAAGGTGAAGAGGATCAGGGTAACCACTCCCATGATTGTTATGAGCTGATGAAGATGGAAACAGTACATTTGACATCTGTAAGTGAAACTCCATTGCCCAATCCAGACCTCATCATCTTTGTGGATGATTTGCAGATGAGCATGGGAAATACCATACAGGATACGCTGTCACGATAGAAGATACAGTCCTAAAAGCGGAGGCGCTACCTCCTACTGTCTCTTCACAGGAAGTTGAACTTCAGGCCCTCATCATGGCATGCAAATTGGCAGAAGGCCAAACAGCGAATATATACACCTATTCCGCTTATGTGTTTGGCGCCAACCAAAATTTTGGATTACTGTGGAAAACCAGAGACTTCCCGACAACAGCAGGAATGCCAGTAAAACACAGCATGGCCATAAAGGATCTGATGGATGTCTTACTCCTCCCAACTCAAGTGGCAGTTCTGAAAGTGAAGGCCCATGGACCACTGAACTCTAGGGAAGCAAAGGGCCACTACTTAGCAGACTCTGCGGCCAAACAAGCAGCCAGAAACTCGCAGGAAGTGAAAAGCAGAGTGGAGGACACCACATCGTTGGCCCTATAGACCCTACCAAAAGACAAATCCCAGTTGAAAGAACTACAAGAGGCAGCAAGCCCAGAAGAAAAGGACATTTGGAAACAGAAAGGAGCCGTGTTGAACAGGAATGGCCTATTTGAAAACAACAACAAAGATTTTTAAACTTTTCAATAGAAGCCTTCAAAGGACAGGCTGAACAACTTAGTGCCACATCTACTATGACGTTTCAAAATAGGATGGCCTTAGATATGATCTTAGCCGAGAAAGGAGGGATGTGTATAATGTTTGGGGATACCTGTTGTACATACATCCCAGATAACACAGGACCCAACAGTAAAGCAACCATGGCCATAAAAAAGTTAGAAAGCCTTTCATTGGAACTTAAAAGAAGTTCGGGAGTGTCAGACCCCTGGGACCAATATTTTAATGAAAGGGGGTGTTGGAAAAAGATGTTGATTCAAATAGGAATAACAATTTTAACAATTCTTATCATCCTTGCATTTATCATCTGTTGTGTGCTGCCATGCCTGAAGAAGATGTGTTAAAAAGCCATGGACAATGCTACTCCTATGATGATGAACCTCGACTATGAAGAATACCATGATGGACCATATACCCCATTACAGAAATTCACGAATACAGAATCATTGTGTATGTAAGGGACAGCATCTGAAAATCTATGTACAAAGTCTGTGGCAAGTGGGGTCATGGAATAGGGTGGGTGGTGACTATGGCGGCCATTTTGAAGTCGGCCATTTTGAATCCAACTTTTGTTTTTTCAAAAGGGTCATGTGACACATCAAACTTATTGGGAATTTCACAAGAAAACAATAATGTGCTTGATTTTAATGTCACTTTATTATTTCCTGAGTTATTTACAAGTTTCTGACCTCTTATAAAATGTGTTCAATGTGCTGCCCATTGTGTTGGATTGTCAATGCAACCCTCTTCTCCGACTCTTCACACACTGATAGCAACACCGCAGGAGAAATGCTAGCACAGGCTTCCAGTATCCGTATACACTGCTATATACTACTATATACACCGCAGGAGAAATGCTATCACAGGCTTCCATTATCCGTATACACTGCAATATACTACTATATACACCGCAGGAGAAATGCTAGCACAGGCTTCCAGTATCCGTATACACTGCTATATACACTATATACACCGCAGGAGAAATGCTAGCACAGGCTTCCATTATCCGTATACACTGCAATATACTACTATATACACCGCAGGAGAAATGCTAGCACAGGCTTCCAGTATCCGTATACACTGCTATATACTACTATATACACCGCAGGAGTAATGCTAGCACAGGTTTCCAGTATCCGTATACACTGCTATATACTACTATATACACCACAGGAGAAATGCTAGCACAGGCTTCCATTATCCGTATACACTGCAATATACTACTATATACACCGCAGGAGAAATGCTAGCACAGGCTTCCAGTATCCGTATACACTGCTATATACTACTATATACACTGCAGGAGAAATGCTAGCACAGGCTTCCAGGATCCGTATATACTGCTATATACTATTATATACACCACAGGAGAAATGCTAGCACAGGCTTCCAGTATCCATAGTTTCAGGTGCTGCACATCTCGTATCTTCACAGCATAGACAATTGCCTTCAGATGACCCCAAAGATAAAAGTCTAAGGGGGTCAGATGGGGAGACCTTGGGGGCCATTCAACTGGCCCACAAAGACCAATCCACTTTCCAGGAAACTGTTCATCTAGGAATGCTCGGACCTGACATCCATAGCAAGATGGTGCACCACCACATTATGGGTGTCAGGTCCGAGCATTCCTAGATGAACAGTTTTCTGGAAAGTGGATTGGTCATCGTGAGCCAGTTGAATGGCTCCCAAGGTCTCCCAATCTTTCAGGAAAGGACCTGAAGAAGAAGGAAAACCTTTGAAATGCGTTGTCCTGTTGCATGTTTTATGTATTAATAAAGCCTGCTTCTTTGCACTATACTTGGGTGTGCGCCTCTTAGCCGAAATCGGATTTTTCTGCTGGAGCTCTGCGGGAACCCTGCCAGGGGCTCACAGAACCAGCTGTTTTCTCCTGCAACAAATCTGCAAATCTGCAGCATATCTGTAACAAATCTGCAACAAATCCACAGCATATCTTCAACAAATCTATAACAAATCTACAACACATCCGCAGCAAATCTGCAACAAACCCGCAACAAATCTGCAACACATCCCCGACAAATCCGTAACATATTCCATAACAAATTCGTAAAAAATCTGTGACAAATCAGCAACAAATCTGTAAAATCCATGGCATATTTTCAACAAATCTGTAACAAATCCGCAACATATCCGCAACAAATAAACATCATGTGAACACAGCCTTAGACCGAATTATCCAGGACTCCCTTAGGGCACGTTCTCACTTGGCGTATACGCAGCATATTTCACCCTGTGCAAAATATGCAGCAGCAGAGGGAACTACGCTGCGTATCCCTGGCTCACTATACACACAAGGCTTTCCAGCGGCAGCCCTATGTGTGTAGTGAGTTTTGGAGGCGGAGCCGCACGTCACAGTCACGTCGGCACACGGCCCCGCCTCCAAAACTCAGGCTGCCGCCCTATGTGTGTATGGTGAGCATGGGATACGCAGCGTATTTCCCGCTGCTGCTGCAGATTTTGAGCAGTGTGAAATACGCTGCATATACGCCAGGTGGGAACGTGCCCTTAATGTGTTGTCCAGTGTTCCCCAACCAGGCTGCCCTCAGCTGTTGCACAACTACAACTCACTGCATCTTCCAACAGCTGGAGGTTCCCTGGTTGTTAAACACAAGTGTAGTCAGTGAGACTTTCCTCTCCCTACCACTACAGCCTCTCCACCATTTTTGCACCCAAAATGTGCTCTCCAACTGTTACGTTTTGGGGATACGTTTTTCGGCATGAGTTGGTATGAATTCTCCTTTAAATGAGACAAAAAAAATAGTTACGTATGAGGGCCTATACTACTGCTCTGCTGTGTCACAGTACATGGATAATACACAGTGATGTCACAGTACAGGGATAATATACTCAGTAATGTCACAGTACAGGGATAATATACACAGTGATGTCACAGTACAGGGATAATATACTCAGTAATGTCACAGTACAGGGATAATACAAACAGTGATGTCACAGTACAGGGATAATACACAGTGATGTCACAGTACAGGGATAATATACTCAGTAATGTCACAGTACAGAGATAATGCACACAGTGATGTCACAGTACAGGGATAATATACTCAGTAATGTCACAATACAGAGATAATATACACAGTGATGTCACAGTACAGGGATAATGCACAGTGATGTCACGGTACAGGGATAATACACACAGTGATGTCACAGTACAGGGATAATGCACACAGTGATGTCACAGTACAGGGATAATACACACAGTGATGTCACAGTACAGGGATAATATACACAGTGATGTCACAGTACAGGGATAATACACAGTGATGTCACAGTACAGGGATAATACACACAGTGATGTCACGTACAGGGATAATATACAGTGATGTCACAGTACAGGGATAATACACAGTGATGTCACAGTACAGGGATAATACAAAGTAATGTCACAGTACAGGGATAATACACAGTTATGTCACAGTATAGGGATAATACACACAGTGATATCACAGTACAGGGATAATACACTCAGTGATGTCACAGTACAGGGATAATACACAGTTATGTCACAGTACAGGGATAATACACACAGTGATGTCCCAGTAGAGGGATAATACACTCAGTGATGTCACAGTACAGGGATAATATACTCAGTAATGTCACAGTACAGGGATAATATACACAGTGATGTCACAGTACAGGGATAATATACTCAGTAATGTCACAGTACAGGGATAATACAAACAGTGATGTCACAGTACAGGGATAATACACAGTGATGTCACAGTACAGGGATAATATACTCAGTAATGTCACAGTACAGAGATAATGCACACAGTGATGTCACAGTACAGGGATAATATACTCAGTAATGTCACAATACAGAGATAATATACACAGTGATGTCACAGTACAGGGATAATGCACAGTGATGTCACGGTACAGGGATAATACACACAGTGATGTCACAGTACAGGGATAATGCACACAGTGATGTCACAGTACAGGGATAATACACACAGTGATGTCACAGTACAGGGATAATATACACAGTGATGTCACAGTACAGGGATAATACACAGTGATGTCACAGTACAGGGATAATACACACAGTGATGTCACGTACAGGGATAATATACAGTGATGTCACAGTACAGGGATAATACACAGTGATGTCACAGTACAGGGATAATACAAAGTAATGTCACAGTACAGGGATAATACACAGTTATGTCACAGTATAGGGATAATACACACAGTAATATCACAGTACAGGGATAATACACTCAGTGATGTCACAGTACAGGGATAATACACAGTTATGTCACAGTACAGGGATAATACACACAGTGATGTCCCAGTAGAGGGATAATACACTCAGTGATGTCACAGTACAGGGATAATATACTCAGTAATGTCACAGTACAGGGATAATATACACAGTGATGTCACAGTACAGGGATAATATACTCAGTAATGTCACAGTACAGGGATAATACAAACAGTGATGTCACAGTACAGGGATAATACACAGTGATGTCACAGTACAGGGATAATATACTCAGTAATGTCACAGTACAGAGATAATGCACACAGTGATGTCACAGTACAGGGATAATATACTCAGTAATGTCACAATACAGAGATAATATACACAGTGATGTCACAGTACAGGGATAATGCACAGTGATGTCACGGTACAGGGATAATACACACAGTGATGTCACAGTACAGGGATAATGCACACAGTGATGTCACAGTACAGGGATAATACACACAGTGATGTCCCAGTACAGGGATAATACACTCAGTGATGTCACAGTACAGGGATAATATACACAGTGATGTCACAGCAGTACATGGATAATACACATAGTGATGTCCCAGTACAGGGATAATACACTCAGTGATGTCACAGTACAGGGATAATACACAGTGATGTCACAGTACAGGGATAATACACACAGTGATGTCACAGTACAGGGATAATACACACAGTGATGTCACAGCAGTACATGGATAATACACATAGTGATGTCACACTTCTGGGATAATACACACAGTGATGTCACAGTACAGGGATAATACACAGTGATGTCACAGTACAGGGATAATAAACACAGTGATGTCACAGTACAGGGATAATACACAGTCATGTCACAGTACAGGGATAATATACACAGTCATGTCACAGTACAGGGATAATACACACAGTGATGTCACAGTACAGGGATAATAAACAGTTATGTCACAGTACAGGAATAATACACAGTTATGTCACAGTACAGGGATAATATACACGGTGATGTCAGTACAGGGATAATACACACAGTGATGTCACAGTACAGGGATAATACACACAGTGGTGTCACAGTACAGGGATAATAAACACAGTGATGTCACAGTACAGGGATAATAAACACAGTGATGTCACAGTACAGGGATAATATACACAGTGATGTCACAGTACAGGGATAATACACAGTTATGTCACAGTACAGGGATAATACACAGTTATGTCACAGTACAGGGATAATATACACAGTGATGTCACAGTACAGGGATAATATACTCAGTAATGTCACAGTACAGGGATAATACACAGTGATGTCACAGTACAGGGATAATACACACAGTGATGTCACAGTACATGGATAATACACACAGAGATGTCACAGTACAGGGATAATATACACAGTGATGTCACAGTACAGGGATAATATACACAGTGATGTCACAGTACAGGGATAATACACAGTGATGTCACAGTACAGGGATAATATACTCAGTGATGTCACAGTACAGGAATAATACACATAGTGATGTCACAGTACAGGGATAATACACACAGTGATGTCACAGTACAGGGATAATACACATAGTGATGTCACAGTACAGGGATAATATACACAGTGATGTCACAGTACAGGGATTATATACATAGGGATGTCACAGTACAGGAATAATACACACAGTGATGTCACAGTACAGGGATAATATACACAGTGATGTCACAGTACAGGGATAATACATACAGTGATGTCACAGTACAGGGATAATACACAGTCATGTCACAGTACAGGGATAATACTCACAGTGATGTCACAGTACAGGCATAATACACACAGTGATGTCACAGTACAGGGATAATACACAGTCATGTCACAGTACAGGGATAATACTCACAGTGAAGTCACGGTACAGGGATAATATACAGAGTGATGTCACAGTACAGGGTTAATATACTCAGTAATGTCACAGTATAGGGATAATACACACAGTGATGCCACAGTACAGGGATAATATACACAGTGATGTAACAGTACAGGGATAATACACACAGTGATGTCACAGTACAGGAATAATACACACAGTGATTTCACAGTACAGGAATAATACACACAGTGATTTCACAGTACAGGAATAATACACAGTGATGTCACAGTACAGGGATAATACACAGTGATGTCACAGTTCAGGGATAATATACACAGTCATGTCACAGTACAGGGATAATATACACAGTGATGTCACAGTACAGGGATAATATACCCAGTCATGTCACAGCACAGGGATAATATACACAGTGATGTCACAGTACAGGGATAATACACACAGTGATGTCACAGTACAGGGATAATATACACAGTGATGTAACAGTACAGGGATAATACACACAGTGATGTCATGGTACAGGGATTATACACAGTGATGCCACAGAACAGGGATAATATACACAGTGATGTCACAGTACAGGGATATTATACACAGTCATGTCACAGTACAGGGATAATATACACAGTGATGTCACAGTACAGGGATAATATACACAGTCATGTCACAGTACAGGGATAATACACACAGTGATGTCACAGTACAGGGATAATATACACAGTGATTTCACAGTACAGGGATAATATACTCAGTGATGTCACAGTACAGGGATAATACACATGGTGATGTCACAGTACAGGGATAATACACACAGTAATGTCACAGTACAGGGATAATATACACAGTGATGTCACAGTACATGGATGATACACATAGTGATGTCACAATTCTGGGATAATACACACAGTGATGTCACAGTACAGGGATAATACACACAGTGATGTCTCTTGTACAGAGATAATATACACAGTGATGTCTCTGTACAGGAGAATGTGCACAGTGACACCACAGTCCTACGGATACAATACCAAGTGTTTTTGTTTATAACTAATTTCTATTATAGCTTGCATGCCATTTTTTTTGTGGGGGCCTCATGTTCAAATTTTGCCTTAGGCCTCAAAAATTCTAGAGCCGCCTTTGGCCATATCCACTATGAGGCGAGATAAGTATCTTGCCTCACGGGGCAGATTACAAAATCCATGTTTCACACTACTCCCCTCCACTCCCATTATCTACTGTTGGCTCCACTGACTCCATGGCCTGCAAATGGCAGCTGGACACTGGGAATGTAGTCATTATTTGGTAACTGTATAACTATTATAGTTATATTATATAGGTATGTGGTGTCCCGGAACCGGATTGCGTCCGCTGCCCTGTGGTGAGGTCCCCAAAGTCAGAGTCCCTAGGTTTAGGTGGGGTCATCATCCTTATTTAGCCCCTTGTCACCCCTTTTGTAAATAAAATTATTTAAATTTAATGTATATATTTATATAGTAGGTGTACTTACCTAGTTAGCGTCGCAGGACCTTTGGGAGGAAGTCAGGTGATCCCCCACCATGCTTTGTAACAGTGAGTGACAGCTGATTGGACAGCCCCTGCCCATATAAGGGAGCTGCAGCCATTAATCTCTCTCTTGTTCCTGTGCAGCCAAGCAAGCAACATCTCTCTTGTTCCTGGGCTGTTGAGAGGGAAGGATCTGCGCTGCTGTCATCAGTGAGTTTTAGGCCCGAGCCTTGCAGCGACGGCTGATCTCTTCAAAACCGTGAGTGTATCAATCCCTAAGCACTCTGCAAGATCACCGGACCTTATCTATCCACTAAATCCGGACGGATCTTCGCAATTCACCCTAAATTCAGAGACTTATATCGAAAGTCAAGGTCCGCAACAACTGTCAGTCTCTGAAGTGGATAGAGACTGTTTGAATGAGACTGTTACTGTTCATTGGATGTATTGCAAGCCTTTAAGTAAAGTTTATCCAAGTTCAGCTACCTTGTGGACCTTCCGTCATTTTATGCATGCACCTATCGTTACTGGGAAGGGCGGCGATAGGCCGGAGAATTACTTCAGCATACTAGCCCTCAGCCTGGCGTCACGAACAATAGGGTTAACCTTAACCCCTGATATACTGAAGCAAAACCCTGTTTACACTACTACTACCCCAGAGGCCTACCACAGGTATATGTACTCTGACTTTTATTATGATTTTCAAATGGGGGGGGGGGGCATCATTTCAGTTGTCACCTTTGGAGTATATTCCACTAGTTGCAGTCAGCGGTCATACTGGCTATGACAAGTCAATTATATGATCAGAGTTATGTATCACCCACACATGCACTGCGGGAGTTGTATGACAAACGCAGGCTGAGGCTTACAGGTGATGGGTTTACATCTTGTGGTTAGGCGATAAGTGTTGTTTGTGTGGAAAACCACATGTCAATAGCAACAAACCTGTCATGCAAGACTGCACTGTACAGATCAGATAGGATTTTCTCTGCACGGAGAAAGAAGATAAGCAGCTTGGTTGCCATCACATCGCTACATTCTTATCCAAGCCTAAGATTTCACTGGAGAAAAGTCAGGTTATTTATTGTTACACTTCAGGGCACACTACCCCTGCAATAGCCCCAGAAATTACCAAGACATTGGCCCTCATTTACTATTGCAAACCCGACATGTTTTGTCGGGTTGTGCGCCAGTTTCGGGCGCATTGCGCCTGAAATTCTGTCTGCGCCAGAATATGCGCCTGAAATTCTGTCTGAACCTGAATGTGCGCCTGAATTTGCGCCTGAATTGAAAAAAACCCAACTAACTCTCCATTTTGCTAAGAAAACCCGAAAATGGGGCGTGGCCGTCGGGAAAAGGGGGCGTGGTCACAGAACAGGGGAGTGTTCCCGACATTTTCACAAAATCCCATCATATTTACTAACGTTTCCACAGAAAATGTGGTGGATTTGAGCTGAAGAAAACCCGACAGGTCAGAGCGTGTGTAAAAAAAAAAAAGCAAAGTGTAGGGAAAAGTGGAAAATGTAGGGAAACCTTAGTAAATACCGTGCAAAATAAATTGTATGGAAATAAAACCCATAAAGAAACCTACACAACACTCTAAGTAAATGAGGGCCATTGAGTATTGTTGAGTTGTTCTGTACATTGTAGTGTTACTCTTAAAACAGTTCTTCAGTAACTGGTAACTTTTTTCACTATTGTGATTCTTCTTGAAGATTCTGCACTTCGCTACCTTACAAGGCCACAGTGTAACACATGTATATAGTGATTCATTGTACTACGATTGCCGACAGTGACGGATACAGAGGCGGCACTTCTAGCTGCTCCGCCAACAGGCACTTATCAGCGGCTGATTTAATTAAGTTATCATTCTTATTCGGCATTCTATTGTTACATACGAAGAATTACACTAAGTGTTAAGTCTATCAGGCTGTATTTGTGCGAGGAGTGGGTAAAGTAATTGATTCTCCGCTATGGGGACCATACGCCCGCGGGGTGGAGATGTATGAGATGCCAGCCGTGGCGCACGGGCCCCATAGTGGGGAATCAATTACATTACAGCCGCAGCGTCAATAACATTGGAGCCGCAGCGATTCGGCTATCACAGCGGGAGATATCCTCTTGCTGTGGTAGCCGAACTCACACTGAAAGGAACAATGTTTGAGACAGCATATTTGTGGTCATGTGACACGCACACACACACCCATCATTTTTACGGTATAATGCTCATAGCTTTTATACTGTTTATATGATCATAGTGTTCATACAGTACTTAAGTGCATAGTATTTATCCTGGGCATGCATTCATAGTATTTATCCGCTGTATTGTGGGTATTTATTAGGGATCGACCGATTATCGGTTTGGCCAATATTATCGGCCGATATTCACGATTTTGTGCGTTATCGGCAATTACCTTGCCGATAATCCGATAATGCCCCGACCCCCGCACCGCCCCCACCGCACCGCGTCGCACCACCCACCGCACCGCGACCGCCCCCTCACTGACCCACCGCGCCGCACCCCCCACCACACCGCGACTGCCCCCCTCACTGACCCTCCGCGCCGCACCTCCCTACGTACCACCCTGGTCCCATTGCCTCCCCCATCCCCGGTTTTATAATTACCTGTTTCTGGGGCCGGGGTCCACGCTACTTCTTGCTCCTGCTGCGTCCTGCGTTACGCTGTGCGCAATGACGAGTGATGTGATACGACGTCACCGTCAGTACGCACAGTGACAGCTCAGGAGGACGCCTCCGGAGCCAGATGTAGAGTGGACCCCGGGCCCCGGGAACAGGTAATTATAAAACCGGGGATGGGGGAGGCAATGGGGCGGTGCGGTTGGGGGTGCGGTGCGGAGCGGTGGGGGGCGCGGTGCGGCGGTGGGGGGGGGGCGGTTGTGGTCACAGTGGTAGGACTCAGTAGGACCGCCGGACAGGCAGGGGGAGAGAATCGGGTGGTGGCGGCCTCTGGCACCACAAAAGCCTCTGCAGTTCATTGATTTAAATCGCCCGCTTTAAATCAATGCTCTGCAGCGGTGTCGCGGGGGGGATAAATAGCGGATAAATTATACCGGAATATCGGTATAAATTATCGGCTATCGGCCCTAATCTCCACAGATTATTGGTATCGGCCCTAAAAAATCGATATCCCTAGTATTTATTTGTGCTTACATTATTACCGTATTTATCGGGGTATACCACGCACCGGCCTATAACACGCACCCTCATTTTACCACGGATATTTGGGTAAAAAAAGTTTTTTACCCAAATATCCATGGTAAAATGAGGGTGCGTGTGTGCGCGTGTATACCCCGATATACCCCCAGGAAAGGCAGGGGGAGAGAGGCCGTCGCTGCCCGCTTCTCTCCCCCTGCCTTTCCTGGGGTCTAGAGCGCTGCTGTCGGCCCTTTTCACCCCCTGGTTATCGGCGCCGCTGCCCGTTCTGTCCCCCTGACTATCGGTGCCGGCGCCGATAGCCAGGGAGAGAGAAGCGGCGCCGACAGCCAGGGGGAGAGAAGGGGCAGCGGCACCCATTGCCGGCGCCGCTGCCCCGTTGCCTCCCCCCATCCCCGGTGGCATAATTACCTGAGTCCGGTCCGCGCTGCTCCAGGCCTCCGTCGTGCGTCCCCGGCGTCATTGCTATGCGCTGAACGGCGCGGCGCTCTGACGTCATGCGCCGCGCCGTGCATAACAATGACGCCGGGGACGCACGACGGAGGCCTGCAGCAGCGGAGCAGCGCGGACCAGACTCAGGTAATTATGCCACCGGGGATGGGGGGAGGCAACGGGGCAGCGGCGCCGGCAATGGGTGCCGCTGCCCCTTCTCTCCCCCTGGCTGTCGGCACCGCTTCTCTCTCCCTGGCTATCGGCGCCGGCACCGATAGTCAGGGGGACAGAACGGGCAGCGGCGCCGATAACCAGGGGGTGAAAAGGGCCGACAGCAGCGCTCTAGACCCCAGGAAAGGCAGGGGGAGAGAAGCGGGCAGCGACGGCCTCTCTCTCCTGCCTTTCCTGGGGGTGTATCGGGGTATAACACGCACACAGACTTTAGGCTAAAAATTTTAGCCTAAAAAGTGCGTGTTATACGCCGATAAATACGGTATATTGTGCTTTCCTTCATAGTTTTATACTGTACATAGGTCCTTAGCCTTATATCAGGTATACTTTATGACAGTTACTGGGCGTAGGTTATACCATGCATATGTCATAGGTTTATATACAGACGTTGACACACGCTCATGGCATTCATACTGTTCATACGCTCATGGCATTTATACGGTTCATACGCTCATGGCATTTATACGGTTCATGCGCTCATGACATTTATACTGTTTGCACACTCATAGCATATGTACTGTTTGCACGCTCATGGCTTACGTACTGTTTATACGCTCATGGCATGTGGGCAGTTTATACGCTCATGGTATTTATATTGTTCATACACTGTGGCATTTATATTATTGATATGCTCATAGCATTTATACTGTTCACACGTTCATAGTATTTTACTGTTTCTACACTCATGGCATTTATACTGTTCATACGCTCTCATTATTCAGACTTCTCAGCACTTATGCTGCATATGCACTCTTTAAAAAAAAAACTGTACATGTGCTCTTGGCGTTTGTGCTGTGCATGGGCATATTGTTTACCGTACATAGTGATCGGATTCACGACCACAGTTGTTATACGGTAATTTTGCACGTATCGTTTATAACGGTATTAGCTCACATCATTTACAGTACTTTCACGCATATCGGAATATATACTCATAGCTTCATATGGTACATCTACAGCCACAATGTCACGTCACGCCTACAGGCACAATGCCACGTCACGTCTACAGGCACAATGTCACGTCACGTCTACAGGCACAATGTCACATCACGTCTCACGTCTACAGGCACAATGGTTACAGAATGCTTGTCACATCTACAGGCAGGATTTGATGAATCGATTGGTACACACTTTATGTGAAGTCAGTCTGACCTCACTTCATCAGAGCTTGCAGTTTAAGGTAAGGTTTCAGTTTTTCCTATAAGGGGCTTATTTCGAGTGTAGTTTGATTCACAGGCAATATGGCGCCACAAGGTTATTATAACAAGGTTATGTAGTCACTTTGCATAATGTGAGTCATTTTTGCTAAGTCCTTATTTTGCTTAATAGCACGGGCTTGATAGCATGTTATGACATCTTGCATGATGTATAGCTCATGTATGGTAAAGATGCATATATCAGCTAGTCATGTCGCTCGTTTCTTTCATAGAACGTGTACTAGTCATAGTTCTAGATTCGATATATCAGCACGTGTCCAGCAAAGTTTTCAGATTTTACTTATTTGCCTCTCAAGTACGATATCAGAATTTACAATTTTTTTGCCTCAAGTATGAATCTATTGGTTTATGGTCATGAATTCTGTCATTATTCTTCTAGGTTACCTTTTTTTTTTCTTTTATATTTATTTTTAATTTTAGAGATGCTACAACATACAAGTCTTATGAATTCCATCAGATGCAAATTCCATCAAAATACAAAATTTACAATTCACCCCTTTAGACCCACCCACCCCCCCGACCTCCCGTGAGCAAAAAAAAAAAAAAAAAAGAAGGACTTATACCCTCAGATATTCCTTTTTTAGTCCGGCCCACCATTCTTGAACTTAAAGTGGCTCAGTTGAAGTCCATTTCCGAACCAGAGTTTATCTCCCATAGAAAAGGCCCAAAGCGACCTTTTTTCTAATTTGGTACCCTCTAATATTTACCCTCTAATATTTACCCAAAATTGCTGAGACCGCAGCTGGTTCCACCCTAACCTTCCATTCTTTTTCCATTCTTATGCAAATATTTGACCAAAATTTTCGCACTTCCCCACACTCCCACATCATGTGCAGAAAACCAGCCCCATCCTCCCCACATTTTGGGAAACATACAAAGCTAGTCTTTCCGATTTTTTTCATGAAATAAGGAGTATAGATAATCTATATATGATATTATATTGTATCATGTTATGATTATTATTTTTTGTAATTGAGTTAATTCTTAAGTATATTCTTTTCCATTGTTCCTCCGTTGTTACCCCCAATTCCCTCTCCCACTTCTTCCTACTAAAATGTTCTGGTACTTTTTTTTTTTTTATCACTCCGCCTATTAATTTTTGGATTAAAGTGTCTCCCCTCATGATCACCAGCCCTTCCTTGATCGATTTCATAAATGTTTCTCAAATTTTCAGATATTCAAACCACCCTCCCCCCCCCCAGTCTAGTTTGTGCCCCCAACTCCTCCCATGATACAAATTTCCCATTATTCCAAACATCCTTAATAATTTTTATCCCGGAACTCCTCATCCTCTCAAACTCCGTGCTTCTTAGTTCCACCGTGAAGTGTTTATTATCCCAGATTGTGCCATTTTCCAAAATACCTTTAATCCCTAGTGTTTGTTTTAATATTTTCCATGATTTCCTTAATTGTATAACAAGTTTGTTCTCTAATCCCGTACTCGTGCCCGTGCCCTTCCCCCCTGCCTCTAAAAATTGATAGATATCATCATAAGCTCCCTGTTGAGATTTAATGTGAGATGTGTCTAAAAAAAATCCACTTCACCCCATCTATTAATAAAATAGATCTGTGAAGCCAAAAAGCACCCTCTAAAATCTGGGAACTCCAGCCCCCCCCCCCCCCCCCCATCCTTTGGGAGGCTGATGTACTCCATCTTAATTCTCGTTCGACGTCTCCCCCAAATTAGAGAATTGAGAATTGATTTTATCTTCCTAAATAATCCCTCCTCACACCAAACTGGGGCAGCTCCAAATATAAATAACAATTTTGGAAGAATTATAGTTTTAATTAGACAAATTGGGTCCATTTTTGAAATTCTAAATTTATTCCAAATTTGAGCCTTCCTCTCCACTTCCTTAACCACCGGTTTCAAGTTCAATGAGTGGAAATCTTCGATATTTCTTGAAATTTTAATACCCAAATACCTGAAATTCTCTTTCTTATTCAACACTCTTACCTCCCCTCCCATTACTGAGGTGCTTTCCCCCAGTGGCAGCAATATTGATTTCTCCCAATTAATTTCTAGCCCTGAATACCCTCCGAACTCCTTTATAATCTCCATTACCTTACACAGGTCCCCATCCCCCTTGAGAAATAAAAGGATGTCATCCGCATAAAGGGATAGCTTGTCCTCTCTCCCCCTCGCCCCAACCCCCCCCCCCCAATCTCTTCTTCTGCTCTGATCCTAATTGCAAGAGGCTCCACACTAAGGGCAAAAAGCAATGGGGAGAGAGGACACCCCTGTCTAGTCCCCCTTGTTAGAGAGAACTCTTCCGATTTCTCCCCATTTACTAGCACTCTGGCTCTGGGGGCCGAATACAACAGTCGGACCATTTTTATAAATTTCTCCCCTATTCCGAACCCTCTCAACACCCCCCATAGGAACACCCACTCCACCCTGTCAAAGGCCTTTGAGGCATCTAGGGACAGGATGGAGTGGGAACCCCCCCCCCTCCCATCCCCCCCAATTCTATGTTGGCAAATACCCTCTGAATATTCATACAGGCCATTCTCCCAGGGATAAACCCACATTGATCCCGATGCAACCTGACTGCCCCACTACCCGTTGCAACCTGACTGCCATCAACTTTGCAAAAATTTTTACATCTGTGTTCAAAAGCGAGATGGGCCGATAAGATCCCATCTCGCTTTCCTTCTTCCCCTCCTTTAATATTAATACAATTATTGATTCTCTCATCGATAGGGGGAGCTGACCCTCTTTCATACTCGCCTCCGATACTCTCACCAAGGCAGGGATCAAGACAGGCCCATATTTCCGAAATACCTCAAAGGGCAGGCCATCACTGCCTGGTGATGTATTACCTGTGATCTTACTCAAAACCTCCTCCACTTCCCTTATCGTAATGGGTTCTTCCAATCTCTCTCCTAATGCTCCCTCCAACCGAGGGAATACAATCCTGCTCAAATATTCACTTATCTCCCCCTCATTTACTTTCAATTCTGATCGGTACAGAGTGGAGTAAAAGGATTCAAAATTTTTGATTATTTCCTCTGGGTTTGAATTTATACTACTATTAGGACTTTTTATTTGATTTATTCTACGTGGGGTTTTCTGGCTTCGTACCAGAGACATTAAAAATGTATTTGGTTTTCCTGCTTGCAAGAACCGTTGTTGTCTCAAAAAAAC
The DNA here is from genome assembly GCF_029499605.1 of Hyla sarda. Classification (NCBI taxonomy): domain Eukaryota; kingdom Metazoa; phylum Chordata; class Amphibia; order Anura; family Hylidae; genus Hyla; species Hyla sarda. The sequence goes on along the minus strand of NC_079195.1, from coordinate 36,296,344 downwards.
AAATTTTATTTTTCCCTTAAGTAATTTTCCATTTCCTCCTGTCTCTCCTGCCACTCCATTTTGTTCTGCTCTGAGCTGTCTAACACATATATCTCCTCCGCTTTCCTACATTTCCCAGATATCTGCTCCTCTTTTTGTCGATATTCTTTTTTTAAATTTCTTATTACTTCGAAAATGTCCCCCTAAGAAAGGCCTTCCCTGCTTCCCACACCATTAAATCACTTGCTGTACCCCAATTAAGACTAAAATATTCTTCCAGATTCCTACTAATTATCTCATTGTCTATTAGAGAGAGCCAATGCGCGTAAATTTTGTTGTTCCCTTTTCGGGGTCTATCCCCCACCCCCACTGTGATCTCTATTGCGGCATGGTCGGACAGACACTGGGTCAGGTATCTAATCTTTTTTATCTTGTCCAGGCTATGAAAGTTACCAATGGCGACATCAATTCTGGACAAAGTCTGGGAGGTTTTGTTCCAGCAAGAAAATTCCCGTCTATCTGGATATTGCATACGCCAGACATCAGTCCAGCCCAATTCCCCACATAATTTAGCTATTGGGGTAATCCCCCCCTCCCCAATTTAACTTTGTTGACCCGGTATCTGTCCAACTCCTCCGAAAACACACAATTAACATCCCCCTGTGCGGATAGAGGACATTCTCTTCTGTTAGACCCAAATTCATATAATTTCTGCAGTACCCAAGACGTTTAGGGTGGGGGCAGGGGTGTAGCTAGAAACCACAGGGCCCCGATGCAAAAAATTGTCCTGGGCCCCCCTACTCCCTGACGACCCGCTTCCCTACTCCCTGACGACCCCTTACTCGACCGCACAACAAGATCAGTGACCACAGCACTGATGAGACCCAGTCAGGAGAATACAAAGTGTAAGTCACTTACAGACAGGGCAGGACTGGGACAAAAAAAATAGACCCAGACATTTTAGAATAAGCAGCTCATTTTTATAATGTGGGACCCCCACCAATCACCTTGGTTCAAGTGGCTCTCCAGATGTTGCAAAGCTACAACTCCCATCATGTCTAGAGAGCCTCAGGCATTATGAATGTTGCCGTTTCATAACAGCTGGAGAGCCACAGATTGGGTCAGACAGAACACACAATGATATCACTGACCTGAGTGATGTCTTTTCTGTTGTCTTTTCTTTTCTTCTCCATCTGGTCCAGACACCAGGACGTCTTCCAGCTCCATCTTCTCTGCAGAGTCTGATGCCAGAACATCATTGGTTTCTTAATTTGTCAGCAGATCCTCATCCTCTGTATAAAGACAATAATTATTATAATACTGTACCCCCTGAACATAATACTGCCAACCACTGTCCCCTTTAAATATATTATTGCCACACACCGTACCCCCGAATATATGGTAATACTGCCACACACAGTACCCCTTGAATATAATACTGCCACACACTGTTCCCCCTGGATATAATACTGGCAACAACTGTACCCTGAATATAATACTGCCACACTCTTTACCCCCTGGATATAATACTGGCAACAACTGTACCCTTGAATATAATACTGCCACCCACTGTACCCGTTGAATATAATACTGCCACCCACTGTACCCCCTGAATATAATACTGCCGCACACAGTACTCCCTGAATATAATACTGCCACACACTGTTTCCCCTGGATATAATACTGCAACAACTGTACCCTGAATATAATACTGACACCCACTGTACCCCTTGAATATAATACTGTCACCCACTGTACCCCCTGAATATAATACTGCCACCCACTGTAAACCTTGAATATAATACTGTCACACACTGTACTCCCTGAATATAATACTGCCAACCACTGTGTCCCTGAATATAATACTGCCACACACTGTACCCTCTGAATATAATACTGCTACACACTGTACCCCTTGAATGTAATACCGCCATACCCTCACCCCCCACCCCACCCATCCTTGGTCTCCTCGCCCCTGCACTCCATATCCCCCTCACCCCACCCTCAGTCTCCTCATTATCCTGTTATTCCCCCCCCCCCCGGGACTCCATCCTCAGTCTCCACATCATTCCATCCTTTCCCCCCGCACCCCATCCTCAGTCTTCTCATCATTAATTCTGCCCCCCCATTCCCATCCTCGTTCTGCTCATCATTGCAATTCTTCTCCCCGGACCCCGTTCCTCATTATTGCAATTACCCCCCTGAACCCCATGCTCATAATTGCAATCACCCCCTGGACCCTATGCTCATTATTGGAATCACCCCCACCCCCCGGACCCCATGCTCATTATTGGAATCACCCCCTCCCCCCCGGACCCCATGCTCATTATATGAATCATCCCCCCCTCCCCCCCGGACCCCATGCTCATTATATGAATCACCGCCCCCCCCCCCCATGCTCATTATATGAACACCCCCCTCCCCCCGGACCCCATGCTCATTATTGGAATCACCCCCCGGACCGCATGCTCATTATTGGAATCACCCCCCGGACCGCATGCTCATTATTGGAATCACCCCCCGGACCTCATCCTCATTATTGGAATCCCCCCCTCCCCCCGGACCCCATGCTCATTATTGGAATCACCCCCCCTCCCCCCGGACCCCATTCTTATTATTGTAATCAGCCCCCGAACCCCATCCTCATTATTGGAATCACCCCCCGGACCCCGTCATCATTCCCCTTTCATCACACCACTCCCGCACTCGATCCCTGGTCTCCTCACCTTCCCGGAGATCCGCGGTGATCAGCGGTGCAGTTCTGTGGGACCGGGGAGGCTGCTGATACTGTTTCACTGCTGGGCATAGCTATCACGAGAGTCAGAGGCTGGTGACACATCAGGGGCTTGGAGCGACGTGCGTGCCTACACGGGGCATGTCTATTCCCATCAGCCCCTGGCCTGTTCGTGTATCGCTTGCCGTTTTAGGGGTAATTTAAAAAAAAAAAGTGCTGGCAATGGCGGGCCCAGCCGGCGGGCTGCACCCAGGGCCTGACCGCTGCGAAATATAAGTACTGTATAGTGCAATGACACGTTGGGCTGCGCCCAGGGCCCTTCCACTGCAGCATATAAGTATAGTATAGGGCAGTGGCATCTCCCCTGTTCATCTATTAATTTCCCATATAATTCCCACTGAATACTTTTATGAAAAAATACTGAGACCCCTCTAGACTGGGAGGTAAAATATGAATGATACCTACATCTCCACCAGCTCCTATCCAAGACAGAAACGGATTCCCTAGTTAAATGAGTCTCCAACAGCCCTACTACACACGGTAGATCATTTTTAATTACCCCAAACACCGTCATCCTTTTCACTCTATCCCCCAACCCCCTAACATTCCATGTAATTAATCTAACCCCACTCATTCATATAAGCCTTTAATGCCCAGTATGGGAGAAGCGGCAAGAGGAAAAAAAAAAAAAAACAACAACCCTTTTTGCTCACGGGTAACCCCTCCCCCCAAACTTTCCCCCCCTCCCCCCTTCCCCCCTCCTTCAGTCCGTCCAAACTGGCAAGCCTCTATCCTAGGATGATTTATTACCCCCCCCCCCCTGAACACCTTAACAAAACAACATCATAATTTTCATTTTAACCCCTGCACGTCCATCCATCCCACTGCCTCTTCAGCTCCTGCCAAAAAAATAGTCTCATTGTTGTAAATCACACGTAGTCTCGCTGGAAACATTAAAGCGAATCCCCTCTCTTTTAGACACTTAGGAGTTGGCACTCTGATCCCACATGTTAGATTTATTATTTCCCCGAGTCTTGGGGGGCAGTTCCGGGTGATGCTAAGTATTTCTCAATCTTCCCGGGGTTCTTAGCATCTTTCCCCGGACTATTTCCTTTATTTAATTTAGGAGCCATTACTCCAGTTCACACACAATCCAGCACCCCGGCAAGGATGCCGTCTCTATATATATCAATCAGTTGCTACCGGTGATTGCTGTAATGTGATATAAATGTCCACAGTCTTTTAGCCAAAATTACCAACTCAGGCCTTTTACACCCACTCCTTATACTTATTAATGCTTAGCAGGACTAAAAGGGTACTCAGCTTTCTGCCTACCCCCTATACACAGGGGTAAGGAAAGTTCCATATAGCACATGGAGACAGGACTTAGTCACATTCAAACAGGGTAGATCTCACCCATATCCTCTGGCCGCTGCCGCCAACCTCTCCTCCACAACACAGGTAACCGTCCTCAGTGACCTCCGGGCGTTGCAACCTGCCGTCGTCACCTCACTGGTTCCCTCTGGGTCCTCTGCAGCACTCCACTGGAGTCTCCGGCCGTTCATGCGGTTCAAGCCTCGTTCTGGACCCGGCCTGCGTCGCTCTGCTGGCGTCTCTGGCCGTTGCTGCGGTCCACGCCTCGTTCTGGAGTCAGTTCCCTGAAGCGGCGTTCTCCGGCTCCGCTATTCCCGCTGTCACCAGCCTCAGCTCTCAGGATCCTCACTCCAGCGCCCAAACCACAAAACAGAGGTGAGCCAGTCCCACTGCCATGGAGGAATATCACTTTTCCAGTGCAGGATACACCAGAGTGCTCAGCTCCCCGGCATCCAAGGCAGCAGCGGTCAGTCCTGGGCTAGCAGGGGCTATCACACACCCACATCTCCCGCAGGTGTGGCAATCACCAACAGGTGTTCCAGGGGGCGGGGGAGAGGAAGGAGCGTTTCACTCTCCTCCAATCATGCACCCCCTAATTGGAACTACTAGGTTAACTTTTTGCCCTCTAAAGGCATGCCCTCTGTGGTAGCCCTTGGGGGGTGTATGGTAGTGGTGGTATGGCATAGGTATACAAGGGGTTAATGTTAACCCTAGAGTTCGTGATGCCAAGCTGAGGGCTGGTATGCTGAATCAATGTTCCGGCCTAACGCCGACCTTCCCAGTAACGACAGGTGCATAAAATAACTGAAGGTCCACAAGGAGATTTGAACTTGAATAACTTTTACTGAAGTTCTTGCAATAACCACGGCACAGTAACAGTCTCATACAAACAGTCCTTAGGTTGCTTAGTGACTGGCAGTAGTTGCAGACCTTGAGTTAGACATAAAGTCTCTGAATTTAGGAAGAGATTTGCAGATCCGTCCGGATTTAGGGGAGTTATTACGTCCGGTGATGCTGCAGAGTGTTTGGGAATTGATACACTCTATAGTTATAATTGTTCAGCCGTTGCTGTAAGGCTCAGGCCTAACTCACTGCGATTACTGCTGTACAGGTCTTGCTTGCTTGCTTAACCAGGAACAAGAGAGCTGTTGCTAGTTTAGCAACCCAGGAACAAGAGAGCGAAAAGATGGCCGCCGCTCCCTTATATGGGCAGGGGGCGTGACAAATCTGATTGGTCCGAACGTCTGCCATTCACCTTTACATGGTGAGATGGGATTGCTTACGTCACAGGGCCTCCAAAGGTCCTTAAGCTAAATACCATAGAGTTCACCTCGTCACATGACCCGCAGGTCCTGCAACGCTAATGGAAACAAGTAATAGACCATTTATTTACACATGTTATTCTATTTATATTATATTATAAATTTCTGAACTTAGATGGCAAGTGTTAGAACAGGTCCCTATTCAGACCAATGAAGACCTAAACCGCAAATGGCTGCTACAGCGAGAAACGTTCTGGATAACAGAACTGGACACACTTACACTGAGAGGGATGAATGAATGTTGTAATTTTAATGTATTTCTATAGTAGCTTTACAGCTGTACCCTAGTTATAAACATTTATGTGCATTATATTGAATTCTATAAAGGGTTAATGTTTTCAGCTGCTAGACTTCTATTTAATCGCTCATGTTCCGGTCAGTCATTGCGCTTGACTAAGGGGGCTTGCCCCTGAAACGTTGGGCCATGACTGAAGGGAGCACGGAGCTTGTTTCCACCTTTGCTGCTTGCACATAATGCTGCTAACCTGATGTCCTGCGAGACAACGAACTACCTGAGTATACTTGAATAAATCTGAAAGAAACTTTCTACTAAACAGTGAGTCATAACATTCATATGTACACTCACCTAAATCTTTGTTGCCGGCGTGTCAGCTGGAATTGTGCCCTATACACGTGTTTCTAATCATGAACTATTGAACAGAGAGGCTGGAGCTCTGTTGTATGGACGTTGTATATACGTTCTACACATTGAGATAAGTCAGTTATTACCGTACATGCTAATTCTATTCTAATAAATTAGAGATCTATACACTAGAATAGAGGCGACCAGGGGTAGACTGGCTAACAGGGATCCCTAAGTCCTAGGGACTCTGGCTATGGGGATCCATAAATAAACAAGTACAATATAGAATGCGGTACTGGGACACCACAAACCCCCTTACTAAAGATAAGTCGGCCTCGACGTCTGTCCCCTGAGACAGAGGGACTAGGACTAGAACAGGATGCTATAGAACAGGATGAACTGTACATTTGTTATACATCCTAAGTAGACTAAACACATTTTGGTACTATCTAGACATTTGAATGCTATCTAGACATTTGAATGCCATCTAGACAATTGAATGCTATCTAGACAATTAAAGAAGCTATCTATCCTTTTAGTTTCTAGCTTACTATATAACTTTCTAAAACTTATGATACATTTTGAAGTTTACTAGGCAATTAGGTCTTCCTAGACAATTAGATAGCTGCTTAAGACACTTTTATTAGCTCTCTATACATTTTGATGAGGCTAAACTGAACAGTAGCACATATTTCTGTACATAAGGCTAGCTAAACATTAGTACAGCTCTATTTACCTTTTGCATCAAGCTGACTAGACATTTGTATTATCTCACACATTTTATATACCAAACAATAAGTTACTTGTTAGTTAGTACACAAAGGGTATACTGACTAGCCGGAAGCTAGGTCACAGTAAGGGTGGCTGCTAGGGTCTATCGACTACACACTACTTACCCCTAGAGCACTTTCAAAACAACCTATCCAGGTTATTCTTAGAATTACGTGTTTATTTTTGTACTAGCAAGAGCATCTACTGGCCAGGCAGAGCATCTCACACACGCAATGAATAAAGAAGAGAAGAAATATACCTAACAGTGGCAGGAATTGGGTATCAATATGCTACAATTCCTTAAGTGTTTTCTTAAGTGAGATATTTATTTGTTTTTGTGTGTGTACTAGAGAAATTTTGAGGTAGTACATTAAGTGAGTAATCTAGGGTACTATGTGCAAGTACTATTTGAAAGGGAATCCTCCCTATCATTTTTGGTTGAGACAGGTGCTAGCGATGGGCGACAGCAATAATACTATCCTCGGAGGAGCCGAGGTGTCCCCTATTGAGTTACTAGTAAACACCTTTAGTTTACTATACATTTGTACGTACAAAAATTATATATTTTTAGTATTGAGTGCTGTACGTAGATATTTTCCATGTACAACTCTGAGTTATTTTAATATACATAGACATTTGACTATATTTTCTATGTACAAACCTTACTTACTATTTGTGTACACAGACACAAGGACATTTTTCTGTGTACGGAACCATATACAAATTTACTATATATTTATCAACACTCCAACATATTTCAGGTGCATTCAACCGATAAGTGCAACATTAATCATAAGAGTTCTTATCAAGTTGGTGGTATATACATAAAGCAGGCATGTAAGGATCAGCAGTCCACCTACACTAGGAGTTCAATTGAAAAAATTAGCACGGCTTTAACCACAACTCAGCCGGGTACAGTCCTTGATTATTCTCCTACAGGCTAGGAGTCTCTTGACTTAATAGTCAGGCACAAGCTTAGTGGTTACGTTGCTAAACTTTAAACTGAAACAAACTTAGCACAGTCCTGCTAGGCACTTTTCTTGAACTTGGTTCCTGTAAGACAAAAGGGTTAGACAGAGAAAAAAAACAATAAGACATTACTTTAGAGTCTCTTTAGAAGATATTCTTCTTCACTCTTGTAGTGCCTCTCTTGGTTCCCCTATATCTACCAACATCAAGGGCAGGATCAGACTTGACATAGCTTTTCCACACCACATTGGTGAGAATGGAGTTGTGGAAGGCAGCTTGAGAAGGGGTTATGGCTTACTAGCCGGGATCACAGTGGGGCAATAGGGCTTGAGCACCATCTCCAAATTAGGAGCAACCCATGACCCTTTCGTTGGTACCGTAGGAATTGGCAAACTCTCACTGCTCCGAGAGAGCCTTGGTACATCTGTGGGTACCCCAGGGTTAGACAAACTCTCACGGCTCCGAGAGGGTCTAGGTACCAACTTGGGTGGCCGCAACTTTGGCCTGTTTTCTTCACCGTGTGCAGAACTTGACTTTCTATGAAGAAGATTAAGAACTTGACTCTTTGCTGTACATAAAAGATGATGAACTTGACTCTTTAAGCTCCTCCTCCTTGGGTACGCTGGTGGAGGCTTTAGGAGCAGACCTTTTCGGCTTCAAGTTGAAGGGATCAGACTCCCAATTGACGGGAAATATTTGAAAGGAAGCTGTGTTGGGGCTGTTGGTCTGGTGACTGCTGCAGCCCATTCTCCACGAAGGCTCTGGACGGGGGTGTACTCCACAATTTCACCCACCTCCAAGGTGTTGAACTTCTTATGGAGATATGGCCTTTGCACTGCTCACCGGTTTACGAGGATGGTCTGCCCAGTGTGGCAGTCAGGGAGTGTCCCATAACCTCTGACCTTGTCGAACTTGGCCACAGTTGCTCTTCTCCTTTCTAATGGCTCCTCCCCTTCTTGGGGGTGATCCCATTTACGGATGTACAATGCCTCCATTTCCTTGGTATTTTCTTGATACCGCACTCTTTCTTCATAGGGCAAGTGTACGTGCTTTGGAGCATAGAGTTCCTTGTATCGGGCCTTTAGCTTTTTCATCATTTCAGCCAGCTCGGCTTCTTGACGGGCCCTTTCCCTTTCTGCAGTTGGGATTGGTGGGAGTGTCTTCCCAGGTAACGGTTGAAGTACTCTGTGCATGTACTCAATCAGCTCCGGCTCATTTCCGAACACCCATTGCGGCAATTTTGGTGAGCACGGTTGTGCACTTGGCAAACTTGATCGAGGAATGACCTCAGGGCTGGAGGAGGAAGAATAGGCCGCCTCTGGCGGGGTACTCACAGCAGACTCCTCCGATGGGATCTCGGCCCACGAGCCCCAGGTCCTGTGGTGAGGGGACAATCTCACCGGGGACGCACCTCCAGGTGTCCCTGCACTGTTCGCTGGAGGTGTCTCTTGCCAATCGTCGTCATCATCATGCAGTGGCGGAAGATTGCAGGCCCCCTCTTCGTCTAATGAAAACCGCTGCAGACGGTCAGCAAGCTCTTGAAAAAGTTGGGCTGCGACTGCCACAACTTTCCGTGTTTACGGCGCTATCTTGCCAACTTGACCACGTGGAACGCTGCTCTCCGCCATGTCTGTATTCTCCGTCTCTCTCTGCAGACTGGAGAGGTTGCTCTGTGTGGCGTCTTTTATAGTAGGCTCCTCTAAAATGGCGCTGGGCAGGAAGGACACTATCGGTGCAGCCCCGACTTCCGATCCCTCCAGAAACGATTCCTGCATCTCTGAGTTCCCTTTCGGCTGCGACACAGCAACTTGGTGGCCACGCCCAGGGGCGGGGCGTGGCGCAGCGCGGGCTTTCTTCGCATGCTTTTCTGGTAACAGTTGAGGTCCACCCTTGCTGACTGGACCAGAGGATCGCAGCATAAATTCGTTGCGCAGTTTACACATTGTAGTTGTAAGCAGATTTTCGCCTCCCCCCTTACTTTTCTCTTGGCCCCCTTGTATGGTGCACCACAAGCACCGTTCTTGTACACAGCAACACATGAATAAAGTTCGCTTTCTGGGGGGAGTACACTTTCACTAGTGGCAATGGTAGGCACACACCTGAATCCTGTTCGTGCAACGCCAAAAAGGCTTTGTGGTAGCCCTTGGGGGGTGTATGGTAGTGGTGGTATGGTATAGGTATACAAGGGGTTAATGTTAACCCTAGAGTTCGTGACGCCAGGCTGAGGGCTGGTATGCTGAATCAATGTTCCGGCCTATCGCCGCCCTTCCCAGTAATGATAGGTGCATAAAATAACTGAAGGTCCACAAGGAGATTTAAACTTGAACTTGAATAACGTTTAGTGAAGTTCTTGCAATAACCACGGCACAGTAACAGTCTCCTACAAACAGTCCTTAGGTTGCTTAGTGACTGGCAGTAGTTGCAGACCTTGAGTTAGACATAAAGTCTCTGAATTTAGGAAGAGATTTGCAGATCCGTCCGGATTTAGGGGAGTTATTAGATCCGGTGATGCTGCAGAGTGTTTGGGAATTGATACACTCTATAGTTATAATTGTTCAGCCGTTGCCGCAAGGCTCAGGCCTATCTCACTGCGATTACTGCTGTACAGGTCTTGCTTGCTTGCTTGCTTAACCAGGAACAAGAGAGCGAAAATATGGCCGCCGCTCCCTTATATGGCCAGGGGGCGTGGCGAATCTGATTGGTCCGAACGTCTGCCATTTCCCATTACATGGTGAGATGGGATTGCTTACGTCACAGGGCCTCCAAAGGTCCTTAAGCTAAATACCATAGAGTTCACCTCGTCACATGACCCGCAGGTCCTGCAAGGCTAATGGAAACAAGTAATTAACCATTTATTTACACATGTTATTCTATTTATATTAACCTATGAATAAATTAGAGATCTATACACTAGAATAGAGGCGACCAGGGGTAGACTGGCTAACAGGGATCCCTAAGTCCTAGGGACTCTGGCTATAGGGACCCATAAATTAACAAGTACCGTATAGAATGCGGTACTGGGACACTACACCTCCGTCATAGTTAAGGGCACAAATCGGACCGTTTTAAGTTTACTGTTTTTCTTTAATGTATATATGTATCATTGCAATCATGAACATGAGTGTGAAGCCCAGAGCACAAATAGCAGATATTTCCTTCAAAAAAACAATACCAGTCATTGAGCTGACATATTCTATCAAGTTTTTACTTCATTTCTGGTTAACTGTATGGCAAACAGCTAGGCAGATTTCATAATCAGGATATTTGGACTGAAAGTGTTAATATAATTTCCTAGGGGTACTCCACCCCTAGACATCTTCAGCCCTATCTTTCACACCCCCAAAATTCTCATTGTTGCTCTGTTCCCTTCTCTAAGCGTTCCCCATCTTGTTTGCAGGGCCCTTGATTTGATGATTGGTGTGTATTTCTGTAATGTCTGATTATTGTCTGAACCCTCTGAATTATTATTATTATTCTTTAGTATCACCACTATTGTTATATTAGAAGAATCCGAAGAATAGGATCTGGGCTTTTTATATTGATAGCCTCTTCTCACCTTCATGCAAACATGAAAGCTGCTGCGGGGGTTGCCTGAACAGTGCAGTCTATCCAAACAACTGATCAGCAGGGAAGTCAACCTCCCGCTGATCTAATATTGATGGCCTACCGGAAGATAAGCCATCAATTTTTAAAGCCCGGATAACCCTTGTGAGGTAAATATTTTCTATCAAACCAGAACAGTAGATTTTGTTAGAACACAGGTGAAACTATTTTCAAAGTTTTCTCTAGTGTTGCTCGCGAATATTCGCAATGTGAATTTTATTCGCGAATATCCAGGGACGTGCACACATAGGAGTGAAAGGGGGCTGGAGCCCCTGCCCTTTTCCTCACCTGCCCCTCTAGTGCCCTCACAAAAGGAGCTACAGACTCAGGGTGACCGATGCAGTTAAAAGGATCCATTGCTGGGGAGTTGTATGGGGTTTAATGGAGGGTGCTGTGCCCTCCCTGCAGCAAGGGGGCGCCACTCACCCTGTCATTATCTGCCATTTCTAAGCTTCTCTCCACACGGAGGGGACAGGAGGAGAGGAGGCAGAGAGGAGCCCCGCCCACTGTCTGCCCGGCCACAAACTCCAGTCTATGCAGCCCTTACTGTAAGTAACTGTAAATATATGTGAGTGATTGTATGTCAGTGTGTGTGTATGTATACATGTGTGTGTGTGTGTGTGTATATATATATATATGTGAGTGATTGTATGTCAGTGTGTGTGTGTGTGTATGTATATATAAGTGTGTGTGTCTATTTCTATGTATGTGCAGAGAGGGATGGCTGGGGCCTTACTGTAAGTAACTGTAAATATATGTGAGTGATTGTATGTCATTGTGTGTGTATGTATATATGTGAGTGATTGTATGTCAGTGTGTGTGTATATATGTGAGTGATTGTATGTCATTGTGTGTGTATGTATATATGTGACTGATTGTATGTCAGTGTGTGTGTGTATGTATATATGTGAGTGATTGTATGTCAGTTTGTGCGTGTATGTATATATGTGAGTGATTTTATGTCAGTGTGTGTGTGTATATATATGAGTGATTGTATGTCAGTGTGTGTGTATATGTATATATGTGAGTGATTGTATGTCAGTGTGTGTGTATATGTATATATGTGAGTGATTGTATGTCAGTGTGTGTGTATGTATATATGTGAGTGATTGTATGTCAGTGTGTGTGTATGTATATATGTGAGTGATTATATGTCAGTGTGTGTGTATGTATATATGTGAGTGATTGTATGTCAGTGTGTGTATATGTATATATGTGAGTGATTTTATGTCAGTGTGTGTGTATATATGTGAGTGATTGTATGTCAGTGTGTGTGTATATGTATATATGTGAGTGATTGTATGTCAGTGTGTGTGTATGTATATATGTGAGTGATTGTATGTCAGTGTGTGTGTATGTATATATGTGAGTGATTGTATGTCAGTGTGTGTGTATGTATATATGTGAGTGATTGTAT